>NW_012134858.1:2001234-2004393 GCF_000956105.1 Propithecus coquereli
AACAAAAATAATTGCACTCTACTAAATAATAAGTGTCAAAGAGAAAATAAATGTTTCAGTTAAAAGAAATTTGGAAAATAAAAAGCAAGACATAAAAAAATGTTTAAAACCAGCCAAAGCTATATCTAGAATATATGGTATGGTATATATGAATGAAACAGTAAAGAAGATAAAGAAGTGTTGAACTAAGAATTGAATTGAGAAAGTTAGAAAGTTATCTACTTTTAAAAATAAGAGAAATGATATAATAAAAATAAGGCTGAAAAATTACATATTTGGAATAACAGTGGAATTAACAATTCTCTGAAAATACAGCAAATGCAAATTTAGAAAAACGGTAATTTTAAAATGAAAAATAACAAAACACAAAGGAAACAAAGTTTATAAATCATAAGTCTGGAAATATTTTCAAAAATATTGTTTAATAGCATAAATAAGTCTTTGCATCATTACTATGAAAATCTAAATTAAATGTATGACTTTTCAGAGAATAAAATATATCAAAATGCTGTCAAAACAGAAAATTTGAGTTACAGGAATATTTATGAGAGAATAAATAGAAAAAAAAATCTTCCCTTTCATGAATTACTCAATTACTTACAATGAATTTCTAAGTCTAGTTTTGTATACAAATATTATATATGTATATGTAGTCATACATATATAGTATATTATATAATCATATGCAGATGCTCTTCAACTTACAATGGGGTAACCCCCATTGTAAGTTGAAAATATCATATGTAAGTTGAAAATGCTTTTAATACACCTACCCTACTGCACATCATAGGTTAGCCTAGCCCACTGTAAATGTTCTTAGAACACTTATATTAGCCTACAGTTGGGCAAAATCATGTAACACAAGCCTACTTTATAATAAGGTATTGATTATTTCATGTAATTGATTGAATACTGTACTGAAAGTGAAAAACGGAATGGTCACATGGGCATTTTTGTAGTATGGTTTCTACTGAGTATGTGTTGCTTTTGCACCATTGTAAAGTCGAAAATTTCTAAGCTGAACCATTGTAAGTTGGGGACTCTTTGTATATCAATATAAGTATATATCATACAATTAATATATATTAATATATAGACATAAGATATAATATATCATTATAATACATGCACACACACACATACATAGGTAGGATTTAACAAATGATACTCTTTCTCTCCAAATTGTCACTGAAGCCTAAAGGTTGAAAAAAATGCAATAGGACCTGTGCGCCTCCACTTCCTAGAGCAAGCTTTCGGTCACCTCAGAAGGACATGCTAAAAGTCATTAAAGCCATTCTCCCAGTATTAGCAGTTACACACATCCTGTCTATAAAAATGAAAGATTTTAAAGAAGAGATAATCCTTTTTGAGAGAGTTGTCAGAATTCTGTTTTGTTCCATTTTTCAGATGAAGAAAAGATGCTTTCCCCTCACATCAAGCCAAGTGCAAGGGCATTCAAAGAACCTTTGGTAGGTCCATGGTATCTGTCTCTCTTGAAGTTTGAGCCTGGGAAAAATAAAGACCAAAAGTCTGCCTAGAGCTTGCCTAGCAATTGACAGACACAAAGACATTGTTGGGGGATATGTGCTGGTCTCAGGGTAAGGATGTGTGACCCCTACCTCTGCGAGCAACTGAGGCAAGAGGGCTACCTGGAGGAGCCATGTGAATGCAACGGAGAGTCTATGTGATGGCTCAAGGCTGAGGTGGGGTCAAAACCAGGATGCTGGGGGATGTATCAGCGGCAGAGGCATCAGCTATGGCAGGTGAGATGCACAGACAGATCCCCAGGTGGAGGTTCTCCAACAACTCCAGAAGAGTACTCCACAAGAGAAAGCTCAAGTACTTGTTTGCCTCATTCGAAGGATGGAATCCATACCAGCTCATTTCCTCACCACCGGGGTCTAACTGTGGGGCCTGATACCATAGTCAGCAAGCAGGAAGCAAGGTGAGCAAGGAAGAGGGAAGTCAACCAGTTTCTCCCTTTAGACATCAGACCGTTTCCAGAAATATTTGGATCACAAAACCTTTTTTGCTCCCTAAGAACATTTAGTATTTCACTATATAAATGTCTGACAGAACCTTCTTTTAGAAAATTGCTATTGTCCAATGTCACTTATAAATACATATGCATAAAATCTAAACAAAATACTTACAAATGAATTATAGTCATGATAAAAAAGAAATCACCATGACAGCATAAGGTTTATTCTAGTAATGCAAAGACACTAATATTAGTGCATTTAGTAACATGATTTATCTCCATAAATAGCAAACATCAGGTATGATTTAATTTCCATTCCAGAACAAAGCATTTAGTTAATGAGTGGGAAAAAATCTACTTCTTTAACAATACAAAGTCAATGGCCAGCATGAGGCCTGGCAGCTAAACATTGCACTTATTTCTATCAGCGTGAAGAACAAGGCCACTTTTCCACTGTTAATGTTATTAACCATGTTAACATAGACGAGCAAGACCTAGCGATATGAAAGGAATAAGAAAAGAAAATTGATATAAAGGAGGCAAAAGTGGAGTCACAATCATCCAATAGAAAATTCAGAAGTCAACATAGTGATATTATCAGTGATTTCAGAGATAAGTCGATAGACAAAATAGGATAAATGACTAGAAAATATAAACCAAATACGATCCACTTTGCAATACTAACATAAATATACATCACCTTGAAATGAACCTAAGGAAACTATCAAATAAGAGAACATTAACAAAGATTTAAATAAATTATAATATAATTTTTCTCTTAATGGAAAAACTCCATATTTTAAACTTGCCAAGAGTCTTCAATTTCATTCATAGGTATAATGCAATTGAACAAAAGACATACCAGGAGTATTTTGGAGAATTCATTTATAAGAATAGTTAAAACCATTTTCAAAAATGAAACTATATGGAGAGAATGAGGAACAATTTAATATATAATCGAAGACATCATTATGCTGTAATTATTAAACCTCATTGTGTTGTTGCAAGTATAAAGAGAAACGAAGCATAAGCAACAGCCCAGAAACACATTCATAAATTTAAAAATTTAATAGACATTAAAGGTATTTTAAATTAAGTTCATTTTATTCAAAAAAATGTTACTAGAGTCTTGATTATCTTAAAAAAAGAAATTTAGGTCCCTACTTCATATCATATAT
>NW_012134858.1:2004443-2005471 GCF_000956105.1 Propithecus coquereli
TCACATCATCCTCATTTTAAAGATAACAAAACCAAGGCACAGAGAAGTTAGGAAACTTGCCTAACATTATATAGATTAAAAAAAATAATCATAAGGGACTGGATTTTAACCCAGAGTCCACGAAGCCTTCCCCATTATTTTCTCATCTTTATCATTTTCTTTCTTGTGAATTTCTGATAGTAATAGTTCAAATATCCAAGACAGGTTAGAATCTTCATGACTAAGTGGGCATGATCCTGACCCTAATTCACCAAACCCATAGATTGGCTATAACATATGCTAGAAATGAGGGAAAACCATAGAAATAATAAATAGGACTAGATGTACCCAATTATGTGGGATATTTGAAACACTGACATGCAAAATACAGTGATCAAATGGCAACATCACTGTTTCTTATTTCAAATGTGGCAGGTGGCAGTCCCAGGGGGGAGTCCAGAAGGACCACATCCGAAGCAGTCACTATGTTCACTGCTTCCATCATGGGAAAAATGAGTACAAAATGGTGGTCCTCAGGTCATCCGCTTCAACACCCCAAGAGCCAATGCTGTGTGTGGCTGCACTTCCCTGCCCATCACTTCAAGTCGTCAAATGACTAAAACATGCTTATAAACATATACCAGTTGTTTCTCAAGCCTAAGATCAGAAAGAAGGATTTTGTGTGCAAGCGTATAGTCAATAGAAAAACTGAAGATTCATTGGACCTCTTCCATGCTCACTGTTCTCAAATCTCTGCACAGACAAGACATAGAGATTATAAAGTATCTCAAAGGGAACATGATGAAGCCATTTGTAGGAATAAACAAGGCCAAACATATCACTTTCCATATACAGAGCTCATGACTCCTTTCAAAATGACATTTGTTCCAGTGTTGCACCTTAGAAATTATCTGCTATTCTATGAAAATGATAAGAAAATGTATATTCAGTTATAAGCTAAAAGGCTAAGGTCAGTGTCTTACAGTGAAAGACAGAACACATTATACAAGAAGAAAGTCAAGGAAAATTTTTTTTATGAAGAATAAAAA
>NW_012134858.1:2005846-2020817 GCF_000956105.1 Propithecus coquereli
ACAAAATTTGATGCTTTGGTGAGGACAGCGTATTTGTGGAAATATGGGCAAATCGCACGCCCTAGAAAATTATCTGCATGCACACACACACACACACACACACACACACAAAGAACAAATGGCAGTGTGTATATGAGTATTATCTTTATGGTTGAAATGTTCTATAGCAGAAGTTATATACAGAAAATTACATAGAGATTTATGTATAAAGATATTTAGTACATCTTTATTTATAATAGAAAAAATGAAATAGTCAAACGGTTAAATAAAACATATTTTAAATAATGATGAAAACTTATTAAATCCCTTTCTTTAAACAGTTACTTTACATTTCCTAAAGTCTGGCCCCTCCACTGGGGGCTTGGGTCCTCTTCTTTTATGGGACACCTCTTTACTTTGGAATGATGGACCCAAGGTTTTCATTTCTGACCATTTCAATGAGGTGTGAGCTGTCAGAGGCACTTCATAGGGTCTTTTTCACATCTTTGTTTCCAAAGGGGCGAAGGCCTGAAAGAGGTAAACTCATACACAGCAGTTAGTACCTGACCCACTCATTCAGCACATTGCTTTACTCTGCTTTTTACTCATGGTTGTATCACCGTACTTACCTCGGGGTGTTAGTAAAGTTGAAATATTTGTAGATATTGTTCCCAGGGTTGCACTGAATTAAGGATGTAAGATAAAGTGAATTATAATTTTATAACATAAGTAATACACTTATATATCATGTGTTCCTTCCCATTTTTTCCCCATAAGTATCTATACATATATGGGTAAAACAAATCTAACAAGAGCAATTGAAAGATACTTACAAATGCAGCTACAGATAAGTGCGTAATCAAATTATGATACAACTGTAGGATGTAATAGTGTTTAACTATTAATATTAAATCTCATGCTTTAAGAGAATATTGATTACTTTAGAAATTGTCCTCAAAATAAGGAGGAAACATCAAACTATTAACAATTGTTATTTCTGCATGGTAAGATGAGAATTTTACACAGCTTTCAACATGTTACTTTTTTTTAATAATAGTCATGTTTTATTTTTATATTCAAAAGATATATATAATTTTCAGCAGTCCAATTTAGGGAACCCATTTCAACATTCCTTGAAAAGTAATGACTTTGTTTTCTACCCTTATGACCCTAATTAGTACATTGTTTTACGGTGTTTTCTTTGAAGGGATTTGTTTTTTAATCTTTGGCATGCTCTTTGGTTTAATTAAAGGGGGTTTCTGCTCTGCTTCTCTGCATTGCAACTAAGTGTTGTGGAGGAGGTGATAAGCCGCAGAACAATATTTTTATGTTCTCCCCCAAGGCCTCCTATTTTCCAGAGATTAGACATATTTGCTCGACAGCGCCAAGTTGCTGTAACAATTTCTCTCTAATTCCCCTTGCACTCAGGGGCAAATGGTAATGTTCTTGTCTGTCACTGTCCAACGCTGCAAGCTGATGCATCTTTTGTTCATTATTTAATACTTGACAGATGGTTCCCAGAATCAAACCATCCATGAAAATTGCTGCCCTCTGGCAAGTTGAAGAGCTGTAGATGCTTTTAACATTCTAGTAGCCAAGAATGGATTTGGGAGCGTTTCAAAAATCCCTTAAAATCGTATGGGGTACTGAGCTGGTTCATAGAATTCTGTTTGCCCTTAATAAAATGACATTAATTATTACATCCCAGAAGCAAACTTGAAATGTGTCTTCATGCCCTTTGATAATGTGAAGCCTGACGATGGAGAGGACAGAGAGTCAGGGAGACAGTCATCAAATATGAGAGCCCATGTGACATGAGACAAACTTCTACTGTGCTGCTAACCAACCATGGTGTTCTCAGTGTGGTAAGAAAGGGTGCTGGCTTCCCCCTATGCACTCAGTGGCCTCTTCCTTAAAACCCATAACGACCAAGTTTTTCCTGTGCAGAGTAATGGGGTAGACAGAATGGGTGATAATTCTTCACACATATATGTCCCCCATATGTAAACATCTTCGTGTGTCTTCTTCTTCCCTCCCTTCCAGAGGCATCTACTGGGTGCTTCCCAAGTGTGAGATCAAGATCTAAGAGCTGCAGATACAGGGGCAAACAAAACAGACAAGGTCCTTCCTTTCACGGGGCTAGAAGTCTTTGAGGAAAGCAGACAATGCATGAACAATTATATAGTAGAGTTTCAGCTTGTGATTGAAAAACCTAAGGCAATAGGAAGTAGGAATGCAAGTAGAGGAGATATTTCAGCAGGCTGATTGGAAAAGCCACCTCTGGGGAGATTCCACAGGTGTCAATGAAGGTGTGAGGGGAAAGTTGCCCTTTCCCCCAAAAGTTCACTGAAAGATCAACTCACAATTAAGGCAGATGAATAAGAGGAAGGTTTATTTGCCATGTTGCATGGGTAGAAATCACAGAGTGATTACCCAATATCCTAATGAAGTTCAGATACTTTTATACACACCTTTTATGGGGAGGGGGAAATGAGTAGAATAGGCAATTCCGCTTAGGGGCTAAGTGTTTGTTGGGGAGGACGAATGGATGGGGGAGACAGATCAACTTGTAAATGTTTTTCTTTGCAAATTAAATTAACCTGAGAGACAGGTATTATGTTTCAAATGATTTGGGTCTGGTCTGGTTGCATTTTTGATCGTTTTTCCTGAAATACATTGTGATAACAGGGAGAAGAAGGGGGGTCAATTCCCCCTTTGATGTTTTGATCAGTCAGTCTGGTTTATGGAAACAGAGGGGAAACCCCCTCTAATCTCCAGGGGCCTATAATTCAAAAAACTCTTTATACCAAGGAGTTATATTTTGGGGTGAAATTTCCTGAGCTTCTTCATCAACATAGGACTGAATAATGAAAAGGAGTCACCCAGTCAAAGACCCAGGCGAGGACAAACCCAGACAGAAGGAACACCAAGTGTGAGCCCTGCAGCAGGAGGAAGAGCAGGAGCAAGAGGCCGGAGAGTCCCACAACAGAGCTAGCTAGGATGAGCTGAAGGATGGCAATGCAGGGCCGACTGGCACAAGCCAGGTCATACAGGTTCCTAAACATGGGTATGAAATTTTCATTTTAGTTTAAGTGCAATGCGATGTCATTGGAGAGTTCTAAAGATATGAAGGATCTATTTAGATTTTTTTTTTTTTTAAATTGTACTCTGGCTTCTGTGTATAAAATGGCTGCAGGGTGGTAAGAGTGGAGAAAAAGAACCTAATAGAGTAACACAGTAAGAAATGGTTATTGGTTGGATTTGGGGTGTATGCAAGCAATTAGGCATAGATAAGGAAAAAATTATTCCTTTAGCGTTTTATGTTTGCAGTAGGATTTCTCAAGCTTTATCTCAAATTATTGTTAAAGTCCCTTCCAACTCTAAAATCTGATGGTTAATTGTTTTGACCTTAGGGGGATTCAACAGTAACTTTTTCATTCTCCAAAATTATTATAGTTGATAGCAATGTTGCACCATCCATATCAATCCCAGTATAGATCCATTTTAAAATGTTGTTTTCAAATTTTTAATCTTAGAGAATTACTCAAGGCATATCACATATGTTTGCTATTTTGGATGCTACAGATTAACTTTTAGATTAATATTTGTTCTTTATAATTACAGTTTAATTTGTGCTTTCAATTCCATAGACTCTAAAGCTAGAATGTCTGGGTGACTTCTTGGTCAGGATAACTCTGAAGTGATGATAACACATGTATGATAGCTGATATATTGTGATATGGGTAATAAAGGTTCATTGAGGAGCAGAATTTAAGAATTCCTCCCTTACTGTTCTAAACAATTAATACTTTGCAAAAATTATATGATGATCTTTGAAATTGTGACCAACTTTTATTCATTCAACAACTTGGTAACATATTGGTTAATAAAATAAACATGGTCCCAACCTGCACTGCTTACAGTAAGTTTCTGAGACAACAAAATGAATAAAGAAACACAATCACATGTGTGCCTGTGAATGTGTGTGTGTGTGTGTGTGTGTGTGTGTGTGTGTGTGTGTGTTGATAAGTGTCATGAAGGATATGGACAGGCCAAAACTAAGCAGGACATATGGCACCCACTTATCAGGAGGGTTAAAAAGGACTTTTCTCAGGAGGACATATTCAAGCCCATTCATGCTTTGACCATGTAAAGACCAGGAGGGCAGCAATCCAGTTGGTGGAAATTTCATACACAGAAGTTCTTAGTTAGAAAAGGGCATCAGAAATTCAGGGAAGAGAAAGGAGGCCAGCAGGGCTGCAAATAGGCGAGGGAACCCTAAGAACAGGCAGGAATTAGGTCACAGTAGAGCTCTGCCACGATAATAAGGGCTTTGGATTTTAGTTCAAGGACATGTGAAAGACATTAGAGGGCCCAAGGAGGGAAATACGGCGACTGGATGTGTGTGTGTGTGTGTGTTTTCAGGAGATTACTCTGGTTGCCATATTAAAAAACAGGGTGGAGAAAGACAAGAGTTGGAAAGGTGTAGGCCAGTAAAGAAATTATTTCATGATTAGAGGAGAGATGATGGCTGCTTGATTTATATTAGAGATGAAATACATGGAAGAAGTTGACATTAAAGATATGTTTTGGAGATAGATTTAACTAGACATAATATTGAATGGATATGAGGTGAGGAAGAGAAAGAAAAAATGAATAACTCCCAAGATTCTGATTTTACTAATGGTGGATGGAGGTGTCACTTTGCAAGGAAAGGAAGACTGAGAGAAAAGATTTGTTGGGGAAAAAAATCAACTTTATTTTAAAAGACTTTAGACCGATAATTCCAAAGTGTCAGGGAATGCTTAAAGAACATTAGGAAGTCAGTTAAGAACCTGTTGGTGTTAGCTAAAGAGGGTTAGAATAGGGTTTCCAACCAGGAAGTCAACAAAAAAAAAATCCAACATTAGAACCTTAAATGTAAAACAGCACTGATCAAGAAAATGGACAAAGATTGCTGTGGCTGACCTGGGCGGGGATGAGGCAAGAAAGCAAGAGAGACTAAAAGGCGGAATGAGGTTCCAAAGAAAGGAATAGCATAACGTGGAGGAATAGGAGGAGGACGATGGTGATGACAATGAAGACGACGGTGCTGAGAGCTAAGACCACGATAGCTAATGTTTTTTAACCATCTTGAACTAGTTGCATAGGACAAGTTATATGATAGTAATAAAGTCTCCAAAACGTCAGTGGTTTAAAAAAATTGGTGTGTTTCTCACTTGTGCTTAATATGTGTTTTTGATCAATTGAGTGTTCTGTTCTATACTGGCCTCCCTCTGAAACCCTTGGGGATCGGGCAGCCACCATTTGGGTCACTGCCAGTCACTGTGGAAAGAGGAAAGAAGGCATGGCAAATTGCACCCTAGTTCTTAAAGCTTCTACAAGAAATCAACACATATGCCTTCCACTCAAGCCACACAAGCACAGCTAACAACAAAGGGCTGAGGAAGGACAATATGGTTACTTTCCTTGGGGAGATAAAAATGTTTGGTGGACTCCACTAATAAGTATCTGTCTATTTACCATACTTCAGTTAGATTATCTCATTTGATCTTCTCATAATGCTCTGAGGTAGTACTATTCTTTTAATTCCCACTTAATGAGAAAACTAAAATTTAGAGAAGGTAAGTAACATTTGGTTTAGAGAGGTTAGAGCACAGACATGGTGAGTGGGGGGCCTCAATCTGAACTCAGAGAACATATGCTGAACTCTTAGCTGTACTACCTCTGCTGGCCATGTTGGGGTTCCGAACTACATCCCAAAGCAATGAGAAAGCATTAAAATGTTTAAAGAATGGGATTGTTAGATTTCCGCTTTAAGAAATAGTACGTATAAATTTAATGCTTCACAAAAGTTTGCCTTACAAGTATTTCCACCTTATTAATGTATCTTAATTTCCAGTATGAGTCACCATTCCACTGGTATGTAAAAACTTAATCTCAGTCCGTTTTGAGCTATTACTTTCATTGATGAGAGCTAGCGGGGAGTGGGAGGGGGCGGCGGTGAGGGGATTGGATGCACAATTATTTGTTTGAAATGACTATTCTCTATTAGTGTTTGTATTTGTTGAGATATTTTTCATTTTGTTCGTTTTTCTCTGACAGTATAGACAGGCTCCCAACAATATTGTTCTTTTATTTTTGTTATTAGATAATACTAAAGAGCATACACTGGCTTCAGCGCAACAGATGTGCTGCTAGCGGAAAACAGGGGGCACTCCATTTGCATTTGTGTACCAGTTAGGAACTGCTTGTAGGTGTTAGAAACAGAAACAATGCATCCACATCACCACCAAACATTGCCTAGGTCAGGGCTGGCAATGGAGGCTCCATAATGATGACAAGGAATCAGATGAGGTAGAGCTGTCATCTCCATCTTTTGGGAGAGACCCTTATCTTCATACTTCTTATTTGGGAAAATTTTTAAAAATACTCCTATTGGTTAAATCACTTTTACTTGACTATTATGCTATTGAAGTCAAAAGTATCCTAACTAATTAGTTCTTATGTTTAAAAAGAAATTATTTTTACTAGCTGAGAGAAAGGAGTTTATGAGAAGAGAGAAGGTTGAAGATAAAGAAAACAAAGGTGAAGGCTGAGGCTACAAGGTCCCAGAAGATGTGAGAAAGGATGAGCTGGCTGGGAAGAGTGGAAGTGGTTGGCTGCAGTGGGACAACACACTCGTAATTCTTCATAACTGATGAAGAAAAGAGGATGGACGTGTTTGCAGATGTTAGAATGGGGCATGGCAGTAAAATTATGTTCGTAGTGAGTCTAAGTGCATTGGTTTGCTGAAAGTAAGATAGCTACCTTGGTAGAGGCCTGAAGGAATGTAATACACGTTTCACATAGAAACAATGGGAGGAGCTGATCAAATAAAGGCATTTAAAGGCAATTTTGAGGACCAAGCAGAGTTTGGAAACTTTGGACGTGGAATGGTTATCAATTTGAATCTTTTATGGGAGGGCAGTAGAAAGGGAAAAGATAGGTTGGAAAATTAATCTGGGATTTTGATTTCTTCTGATAATTAAGACAGAAGGGTTGGACTACAAAAGAGTTGATATTAAGAATATGGGTTATGCAAACTATTCGTGCATCCATGATTGGCTAGAGAAGGAAGAAAAACCAGGAGGCCTTTCATAGTTGCAAGGGAAGCAGTTAGAGAAATAACAATATGAGAATTGCATAGATAGCATCTATTGAGTGTCTAGTATGTTCCAGGAGCTGTGCTGCATAAAGCAACAACCTCAGAGGTATTATTCTCTTTCTCCAGCTGAATCATTTTAGCCTTGGGAAGAATAATTTTACCTGCAAAATCATTTTATTTACAACTGAGATTAAATCCCAGGTGTGTCTAACTCCAGTGTCTGCGTTTTCAAACTCTCAGGGGCTTGGAGTTTACTAAGATATCAAAGGCAGTAGACATGTGTGTATAACACATGGATAGGAGGGTAGGTTGTGGTCTGAGTGGGAAATGTTACAGGTCAAAGTTTCATCATTTAGTTCTTTCCCAGGTTAAGGATGTGTATGATCAAAGTTGAACAGAGGTGAAGGTCACTTGATGAGGGGCTCTTAGAAATTGCTGTGACTGTCTTCTTAGAAGGATTGCGTGCATTAACATTGAAATTTGCTAGAATTATAGCAAGCCTTAAATGGAATGAGGGAGGAAGAGAATAAGAAAAAGAAAGACAGGAGTTGCATAGTGATGGGAACTAGGAATTAGAGGTCGAGGAAATCAGAATTTATTATAATAAGACAGGGATATCTCATGAACCCAAGGCCATTAATGCAACTGAGCCTCAGGAAAGGCTGGGACAAAGGGCAGGAGGTGTTACAGCCCAATGGGGTCCCTTGCGCACCACCCAGTGAAGGCCAGTATACTGAGACAGCAGCGGTTATAGCAGAGAAAGAGTTTTATTTCATAAGGCACCAGGTGAGGAAATGAGAGTAATTTCTCAAATCCATCTCCTTGAGAATTTTGGGGCTAATGTTTTTAAAGGTGGTTTGGCAGAGCAATGGCCAGGGAATTGGGTCTGCTCATTGGTGGGAGATGGGACACTGAAATGATCTCAGTTGGGAGATTTCCTGGGTCGGAGTCCCAGTGCTGTTGGATGTGTTCCCACGCCTATCCACAGGTCTGGTTGGCATCAGTAGGTCCCCCCCAAAATACAGAGTCTGAAAAATACCTCAAAGACCAATTTTAGGATTTATAACTGCAATGTTATCTATAGAATCACAAGTCTTGGGACTTACAACAGCAGAGTTATGTATAGAAGTAGTTCGGGGGATTCACAGATCTATCTTGCACCCGTCAGGGAGGATGGTGCCATTAAGCAGTAACCAGTTACAGCAGTAAGGAGCAATGGCTGCTTAACTTCTGGCTACATCTATACTTTCACAAAAATTAGACTTTGATTACTATTTATACCTTATGGCTCTACATTATTTTAATATGGAAAGTTTCAGAGGGACATAGGCAAAACCAGTAGTGCTATCAAGCCATCTTCTTTCTCTGATCAACTTCCTCTGTTCTGTAGTATACACAGCTAAAAATGACTCCCCTCTGTTGCCGAGATTTTACATCTGCTCCATTTAATATGTTCACCTATCTTGAGACTTAGTTTTCTAAATTCCTGGCATTTGGAAGTACTTGGGCGTACTTGGGAGCCAGGTCCTCACCATAAGGTGATATTGTACAAAGTTGGCTGGGTTAAGGAGGCGTGTGGTGAGGAAGGTTCCTGGGAAGTGGAAATGAACAGATAACCTTCACATGGTCCTTCTTAATGTGGGTCTGTGCCTGCTAGCTCCGAGAAACATCTTTCAACCCAAATAAGTGACAGAGGAAAATCTCAATCAATGGAGGTTTATTAAACCAAAGTTGAGGATGTGCCCGGGAAAACACGAACTGCAGACAAAGCTGTGATTGTTTCTGTGAAGGGGAAGTTGAAACCGTCAGCATTTTAAAGGCATACAAAGAGCAGGAAAAGGTGCAAGGTGGGGAGATGAGGCAAAATGGTTACCTTCTTGTGAGGCCCAGGAAATCTACATTTTACATAAAATAAGGGGAATGTAGAAGGGAAAAGGGGAGTGAAGGAAGCACCAATTATGTAGATGTCCCTGGGTAGGTGGAAGAATGTCTGATTCTGTGAGTCTCCAGTTCTGTCACCTGTGAAGGTAAACTTGTAATTCATCATCACTGTGCATTCCAGCAAGGCTTTGGTTTTAGGTGTTAGACACAGTTAGATCTGCATGTCCTTGCCTAGGGAGGTCAGCAAGAACTTTCCTTAATGGAAGACCTGTGGGGCCAGCTCGTCACAGATGACTTTTCTTTTGCCTTAAGGAGTTGAAGGGAGGATTGCCCTGAGATTTTGATTTTCTTTTTTTGCACATGCTTCCATTTTTAAACTTCGATTTCAGTGAGGATTTGCTTCCTACTCTGTCTACCTCCTCTCCTTTTTTGTGATAGCATTCTTGCAAAATAACTTGAAGGCAGAAAATCTAAAAATAAACTAGAGTCTACCAGGAAACCAAAACAAACATACTCAATAATCTCAAACAAGTTAGGATTTGTATTAAAACTTTCTAGATCCTATGTTTGTTCTTACAGTTTCTTTGGTAGTTCTCAATTCTAGCAACATGATAACTACATAGGGATTGCAGAATGTTAGGAAGTTAATAGTCTCCTTTGAGCATTTACTCTGAGATGGAGTCCCAAATAGGTAAATTGTTAATACACCATGTTAGAATGGGTGTAAATTCAAAAAGAATTGATATTTTTTAAATAAAGAACCACCTTAAGTGGTTTCATTAATTATTGCCATAGTACCACTAGGTGACTAAAAATGTGCTTATACTAATGGGTATGTAGGAAGCATTTTTTCCCTTCCTAAGTATCTTCTCATTAGTTCTCAAAGGAGGCAGAAATGTTTCCTGATGCACTTTGCATACAGGGTAGGGAAGAAAAACCTACTAAAATTTTTTTGAATACCTACTTTATAAGAACAGTGCCAAAAATAAGGGTTAAATTATTCATCATTTAATATGTATTATTTTGGGGGGAGCTACTATAAACTCATCATCAAAATATAATTTTATTTTATTATATACAAATAATAGAATTATATAATCATCTAAGTATAATTATAAAACACGAAATTGCCCTGTCAAGGGACCATCATACATTTTACCTTTAAGCTCTGGGCTTCTTTTTACACTTTAGAATTTTCAGAATCCTGGCCCCTGAAGGGATTAGGGTTGATTTTCAGGGCTGTGTAGGCAGGTGTTGAATACTTTGTTGGAAGGGGAGGGGATCTCTAAAACCAGAGAGGAGTGCGGGATTTTGTGGGTGCCACAAGAGGCAGTGGTATATCTGTCTGCCACAGAGTACCCCACAAGAGGAAAGATTTCGACTGGCGACAGCTGCTTGGATGTCTATGAAGGTAACTCTTAGTTTCCCAACTTGAGTCCAGTGATTTGTCTAAGGCCAACAGAGAGGACATTGGTGAAGGTCAGAGCTCTGACATCATCTCCCAGAAGACGAGCTGGGCTGACATTCTATAGGGCACCATGTGGCAAGAAGCAAGAGTAACTTCAGAGGACCAAAGGCTAGGTAGGCCTCTCATTATTTCATGGCTTGGATATGTGGGAGGTTTCATGTATAATTCAAACAAAGGAAAGAAAGCACTGAAGAATTTCTGTGAATCACCTTCTCTTTGATCTTGGCATGAGGAAATATAGGGCTGTATTTGGTGTATTTATTCAATAAAATATTAAAATTTTTTTATTTTAAAATATCTTGCACTTTGTAATTATATAATTAGCAAATTATATGACCAGTAAGTGTCGAAGTGAGGATTGACATTAAGACCATTCTTTCTTTCTCCTTCTCTCTCCCTTCTGATTATTTCCTCATATACATAGAGAAATAGATACATAAATATATATCTTTGGATATATACATGCATAACCTTGATATAAGTGTGACTCTCCTTCTGTAACTCTCTCTCTCATCTTTTCTCTTTCTTTTTCTCCAAATAGACCTGTCTTTATATTTATTCATATACAAGTGCAGATATCTCTATTATTCTCTTAGGGTAAATAACTAAATTTTGCTTAAAGATATATAGTATTAGTGCAATAAATTTTCCTAGTTTGCCCACGACTGTCCCAGTTTTAGAACTAAAGTCTCGTGTCTCAAGAAACTGCTTGGTCCCAAGCAAATTGGGCCAGTTGGTCACCTGAAGTTCAATGGAGCTTCCAAACAAAGAAATTAAAAAATGAGAAGTTAGGAAGTTATAATGTAAAATGGCACATGACAATTCATAACTCATGATGAACATAGTGTTAAATGTAAATCATTCCAAAATTTAGACAAAAAAAATCAAAAATAACAATAAATTAAGATGTGCTTTTTTCTTTTTATAAATTTCACTCCAGGAAAAGGCAAGATATACTACATTACTGTTAAATTTGAAATATTTAGAAATGCCATGTAACAAATATATATAAAAGAAGGTTAGATCACCACTGGGAGAATAAAAATAGATTTTACAAAACATTTATATATGTGGTATATGAAGGCTGTCCGGAAAGTACCCAGCCGTGTAATACCGTCTTGCTATATTAACAATGGCTGGATACTTTCCAGACAGCCCGTGTACATACATACACATATATGCATCTTTACATACATTATATGTCATTCTGCTTTGTTATCTCTGGTTTCTCATGAATACATTTGTATTTCAAAAAATATACATTTACATCATAATTTGTAAAGGCTGCATAGCATTCCATTTTATAGAATTGTTATAGTTTGGTAGCTAAGAGCAGACTCTGGAACCAAATAATCTTTGTGCCTTTAGGCAGGCTAATTAATATCTCTATGCCTCAGATGGGAGAATTAAGCATTTATGAGTGTTTATAAAATATATGGTACAAGAATGTTAGCTATTATAATTACTATTAATGCATCATAATGTATTTAATGCATGCAATTTATCAATTATTATATTTGTGGGTCCAATTATTTCCTATAAAATAACTCCAGTTCAATTTTTGACTAAAAAACCATGCTTATTTGTCAGTATTTTCTCCATAAACTCCGCTATATTAGAAGTAAATAAAGACCATTAAAATCTAAGCTCTAACAGATAATCCTGGGTTCACAACTACACTTAAAGTAAAACCTGTGCCCTTTCAATGTACTGACATACATCAGAAATAATATAAGCATATATGTAAATACTCATAATGTTCATTAAGATACCTATATTAATCAAGTAAGTGTTGTATCTGTTACTTGAAATTCATGTGTAATCTCAATTCTGACAATGTGGAACCGACCTTGAGTGGTTCTTAAAAACAGAATTCCAAAGAGTGATTGAGAAGAATAATTCTTTAATTTCTTAGCTCACAGGGGAAAAGAAACTTGCTTTTATTGGATTAATATCAGAAATTCTACTTCATTGGAGTGGATATGTCTTATGTAAGGCCTCATTTTAGGTGTTAGTATTCTGAACCTCACAGGCAGCAAAAGTGATTTGCCCAAGATCACACAAGCATGGTATGGGAAATTCAGATTTCTACAGCTTGGATAGCCCCACATTTTCAAGGCTTCTGGGAACATCCCTCAGTATATTTTATGCTTTAGGAGGTCCAAAATCCTTCCCAAATTCTCTGAGGTTTTGGTGGGAAATCAGTGAACAATTTTCTGCAAATGAGCCCACCTCTAGTCAACATGTCCATTATAACTCTCTTCCCACGTTTAGTTCCTGTGTTTCTGGGCACTGCCTATCCCTGCTACTACGCTCCCCTGGCACATTCCTAGCACAATGTTGCTGTGCATGGTCCACTTATACTTAAAATTTGAGGATAACAATGAGCAATTGCACCAAAATGTAGGAGGTAAGTTTGCATTCAATATCAGATATCACTATTCTGAAAAAAAAAATTAGCCATTTGCTGCCACAAGAGTGCTCCCAAGTGTTTATGGCTCTCTCAGGATTCCATCTCCCTCCACATGTTGAGCCATTCTCCTACTCTGCACTGTTTCTGTCTCCTTCCCCGCCTGTCCTGCATCCAATTCTCCTCATGTTTTTCTTCTCTTCGTTGTAAAACACTTCCCCTCTTCCATCCTAGGCTATTGCTTCAAAACTCAAATTTTTTTTTGCTTTATTATTAATACGTATCCCTCTCCTGGAAGCTTTACTTTTTATAGTTAAAGAGAATATGTATTTTTTCCAAAGACAATAAAACCACCTGACTTCTACATGCACTACTTTGCTTTTATAAAAGGCCAAATGTTGGCAGTCAATGTTTAAGTAGCATCTTCTCCCACAACATTTTGAAAAAAAAAAAAAAAACATTGATTCTAGAGGATATTTCTTGGGTCCTATTGAAAAAAAAAACAAAAAAACATTGTTTCCCAACAGGAGAACGTGGTTTCATCAAGATGTAGATTTTCCTGGGAAACAGCTTTTGAGGAACAAGGTCTGTGTATTTGACTACACTTTAGTAGGTTACCGACAAGCAGTAAGTCAGAAAGCTTGATGGACATTCTGGAACTCAGTCACATTTCTAGAATGGGCCCAAAAGTGTCTCTAGCACCTTGTATGGGAAAAATCTTTTCTTATTTGTGGGTCATATTAAATGCACAATAGATTGCTCAAGGAAGGGACAATGCGCACAAGTCCTCTTCTGTACTTTTGTGTCTTCTACCTGACTCCAACCCATTAGGTCATTGAAATGTTCTAAGATGTCAGGTTCAGAGCCACACGTGGAGACACACCTTGAGTTTCAAGGGTGGGGGACACAGAAGGAACACGTATCTTCGTTTCGTTTTCCTTGCTTCTGTGGCATACCCTAGAGCCCACTTTTTAAAGATTTTTCCCCAGACTCTGGGGACCACATTGCCTCTTTGCCTGGCATCATGATTCCCGGTATTTACTCTATTCTTGGCTGCTCCTCATTCAGAACTTCGCTTTCACTTCACACGCATGTAGCTTAGGTGACTTGCCTATGTCCTGATCAAGTCTGATTTGGAATTGCATCTTGTTTTCAGCTTCACATTGTCTTGCCTCTTTGAGAGATTACCCCTTAAAGCTCCACTGGCAGGGGGGCTCTACCATGAAGCTACTGAACCTTAAGCTTCAAGACTCCTCACATACATGAACTCCCAGGGGGGCTGCCAGATACTAACAGTGTAAAGTATTTTGGGGGAGAAGTCAGGTTGCGTTTCTATGTGAGCATTTCTGACACATCGTCTAAAGGAATCTCAGAAGAAAGGAATCTGGGTATCCAAGACTCCAATAAATATTTGCAATTTTTTCTCATTCTGAATAAATATTCTACTTCATGTCTAATTTTCAACTAGTATTCTTTTCCTTAAAAAGGCCTCCTCAAATTGCATTAGCTTGAGGCTCCTTACGACCTGGATCAAACCTTGACCATCAGACACAGACTATTCATAATGACTTTCAAGCAGTATCAGAACTGGCCGAATTGAAATATCCTCAGTGCTTGAAAAACAAGGTGACCTTGAAGACCAAAAGTAGAAAATTCAGCAAATTTATTGATAATATGAGCTAACTGGAGAAGTGCTATCTAAGAATTAGAATATATACCAGGTGTAAAGTGGAAATATTAAGTCCTGGGAAATTAGTCAAGTCTTCTCTTTAGTAGTATAGGAGCCATATATGACTGTTTATGATCACATCCAAATTTCTACTTGATTCCTGGCACAGTTGGTGCTTAACAAACATTTGTATAATAAGTGAATCAATAGGTGAATATAAAAGAAGCCATAGCCTTATAAAAGCTCTGACTACAAGTTTTTAAATAGGTAGGGTCTGAAAAAAGAAAGCAAGAACTGGAATATGTTAATATTTTCAGCACCATCTAGGGAGGAATATGTTCTGGCATCTGCAGATACTTGGCGTCCTTGACAGCACTCTGCCTACCGTGGAGTTTTCACTGTAGTATAACAGAGCTC
>NW_012134858.1:2022556-2031292 GCF_000956105.1 Propithecus coquereli
AGAGCCTTTAAAGAGGTAATTAAAGTAAAATAAGTTGATATGCCTGGGCTCTAACTGAATAGGACCGATGTCCTTACAAGAAGAGGAGATTAGGACGCAGACACACACAGAGCGAAGACCATGTGAGCACACAGGGAGAAGACAGCCGTCCATGGAGAGATGCCTCGGAAGAAACCTCCACTGCCGGCACTTTGACTTTTGGCCTCCAGAACAGTGAGAAAATAAATTTCTGCTGTCTAGGTCGGTCTGTGGTACTTTGTTATGGCAGCCGGAGAAGACTAATACACATAGTACGATGGACTGGGTTCTGGAATACAAAAAGGACACCAGTGGAAAAGCAGGTGAAATCTAAACGAAGCCTATCACATAGTAAATAGTAGTGCGCACATATCAATTTCTTAGTTTTGACAAATGAGCCAGGTGTTAGGATGTTAACGGGGAAAACCGTGTGAGGAGTATACGGGAATTCTCTCTACTATCTTCAGTTCTTTTGTGAATGTAAAAGTATTTCAAAGTGAAAAGTTATAAAAATCTAAGGTCAGAGACAAAAACTAAACACGTGTGTAAGACAGGACATCTCGGTAAAAAGAAAATGAACCTGGCCTCACCATAAAGGAGTACAATAAAGAAGACACCCAGAGGTGACATCAGAGAGGCTGTTGCAGTGGCAGAGGGAAGGCTGCCAAGGAGATGCTGCGCCTTTATTAAGCACCCCCAGCTTCGTGTGCTTCAGTTATAGTTATTGGGATCTTCCCCCATTTCAGTCTTGAGAACATTAAATTTGAACCTCAAATTTTCAAAGGGTTGGCAAATAAAGGATTCAGAAACCTTTCCCTGTTGAGCGATTAACACACTGAAAACTAAGCCCAGAGTGCTCATCCCCAGTTGTGTTTCCCATCTCATTAAAGACATCACCTCCTTGTGTTTCATGCACATCTGATTCATCCCCAAGATTGGTCACTTTGAACGGTCACATGCTTCTCTTCCACAAGTATTTCTCCTTGTATGCTGCCACCACCCTGACGGCGGCGACGATGATGACCGTCTGGGTATTTGTGCTCTACAGTCCACGAGGCCCAGAGGCGTGTGGAACCTCATGTCGTGAACTCACGTTGTGTGAGAAAGCTAACAGAGGGTTCTCAGCTCTGTTCTTACCCGGTGCCTTCCCTTGTACCTCAGAGAGGGACCGACAGCCCGTATCCTTAACAGGGCCTGTGAGACCCTTCACAGACTCTTGTTTATTTCTCAGGTTTGTTCTCTGTTTCTGCATCACAATATATGCTCACTTCATATGCATTAAATGGATGAATTAATGCAAAATTCATAAGAGAAAGTATTTGAATGGACAATTTAAATTTCTACCATCATTTAGTTAGGCAGATAATTAAGGGTAGCATTGTAAGTGATGTAAAGGGAGTGTGCAGAGAGCAAAGTCCGAGGCTTAGCTGAGGAGGTCAGGCAAGGAAGGCGGAGTCTATGACTAAGTATATGTGAATTCCGAAGGACATTTAGGAGTTCACTCTTCATTCAAAGGTAGAGTTACATTTCAGACTGGGAAGCAGCATACATAGATGTGCAGAGGGGTAAGACAAACTAACATTTTTAGGAAACTGAAGCTTTATCTTGTTTGAAACATCCCTCACCCATGTTTGAACTCATATAGGTCCTTAGTCTTGTTTGAGATAATCGTAATATCTGGGCTGACTAAGTTTACTTCCTTGAATCTACTGTTACTTGAACACAATGTCTGTGTGCTGAAAACATAAATGGTCTTCTTTGCATGGACCTGGGTATTCAGAAGCTTAGAGGACACTTTGGTTATATAGATAGATAGATAGATAATCAATAAATTTGGGTCATTATTTGTCTGTCAGTATAAAATCTTAAGCTCAGGCGACATTTATACCTCAACAAAAATATATTATAAAAATTTGCATACACACTTGAATATGAACAAAAAAAATTCATATATTCTGGAACTTGAACCCTAGGAGGAGAGAGAGACAAAAAGTCTGATGTACTTAACTGAGATCACACTTAAAGGATTTTTTGCTAAAGTATGAAGAGAGAACATGTAGCTCGTGCATTACTAAAGAAAGAGAAAGACTTAAATAGATTAAAAAAAACAACCGACAAATGGGCATTCCTGAGGCTCAACAAGGACACTGAACTCGTGTTACAGGAGGAAAGAAAGGCAAAATTGTTTTCATATCTCTATTCTTAAATAGGACAAGTTGTCATTAATTGCTGTACTCTAAGTGTCCAACTGACAGATGTATTCCAGAAAAAGCACAGAAGCCTTAAATGTTCCAGAAATCTCTGGTCTTGGGTTGATAACTACTCATCTCCATGAATAATGCCACATTTGACATTATCTGAATTCTGGCCAATCCCAGTGAGCATTTACATAAAGTTCTCTTTTATAGAAACCCTTCCAGAAGATGCCTTACAAGAATACATTACATACGACTCCAGCCTCTTTACTTAGGCTGGGAACAAATCGGTATTGAGTTCATTAAAGAAGTAGACTCTGGGGAATTAATTAGGAGGCTGAATTATGCAGGCTGGAGCAATCCGGGGCTAGCAAGCATCGTATAACGCAAGGAGCAAGACCTTTGTTACCAGGCAGACCTGATCGTCAATCAAAGCCCTGTCACATATATACTGTAAAACCGTGGGCGTGCTGTCATTTTCCCCATTTATAACATAAATATTATAATTCCTATCTCAAAGGGTTGGTGTAAAGAAATCTTAAAATATGTGATACATACTGTCTTTAAACATTTTCCCCCTGACTCCAATATTTTATTTTATCCTTTGCCTTTCTATTGCAGGTGAGTAGGTTATTCCAGCTCTTAACAAGTCAGAGAAACAATGACATGGCAGAACATAAAAATGATTCAAACAAAGTCTTGGCTTTTTGTCTTGAAAACATTCTCTCTCAGGGCATTCCAGACATGGGAGAATACAAGTGGTATAAGAGGAGAGTTGCCTTCACTGAGGTTAGAGAACATCCTCTTTGCTGAGACTAGGGAGAAAGACTTTGCGAAGCAAAAGGGAAGCAGATACAAAAGGTTTCTTTTTATTTTGTTTTATTGTTTCATTTCATTTCATTGTGGTAAGAACCCTTAACATGAGACTCTAAACAAATTTCTAAGTGTATGATACAGTGTTGCTAACTACAGGAAGAATGCTATAGGGCAGATCTCTAGAACTTATTCATCTTGCTAAACTGAAACTTTATACCCATTTATTAATGACTACCCATTATCACCCCCAGCCCTTGGCACTCACTATTCCACTCTCTGATTCTATGAATTTAATTATTTTGGATATCTAGTATAAGTGGAATCACACAGTATTTGTCCTCCTCGGACTGGCTTGTTTTACCCAGCATGAAGTCCTCCAGGCTCATCCATGTCGTTGTGTATTGCAGACTTTCCTTCTTTTATGGCTGAATAACAGTCCGTTGTATGTATACACCACACTTTATTATCCATTCAGGCACAAAGAGTTTCTTAAAGCAATCCCATGCGCTCCCCCTTGGCTGACCTCCCAAGGCTGGATGATAGGAGGAGGAGTGTTAGGCCTGGTGAGGTGAGGAGGGCCCTGCTTGCAGGCATCAGAGGTGGCAGCCCAGAGTGGGGGTTGGAGCTCAAGGAGGGGAGACAGGCCTCCCCTTGTGGGGCAGTGGTGGCAGTAAACCCAGAGTAGGGAGCCAAAGTCGGAGTGAGGTGCAAAAGTTGTGTGTGAGAGAAGAAAGGTAACTGCTGAACAGGAGACTCATTACACACAAGGGAGACTGATTAAATAGTGCAGATTTCAGGATAATGGGAGCAAGGTTTCTCCCTGATTGAGAGAAGTACGAATATGAAAAGAGAGAAAACATGATGTTGCAGTAGAAGTAGACATATCAGTGTGAACTCATGGTTTTTAATCTAAGTATAATAGAAAAAAAAATAAACTGAGAAGTGTATGTACATGTGTGTATGTGCGTGCTTTCCCCAGCTTTCTCTAGCGAGGGGCCCTGGGAATAGCCACACCCCAGTGTTTGTAAGCACACACAGCAACTCAGTCTTGATTTCCAAATACTATGTTCTACTAAAATGAACATGGATTCCTTGGAGAAATGACTGATTAGAAGGCCCAGGAAGTACAAAATGAGACTGAAACAGTTTCAAATGTCAAGAAGTAAGGAGGAACTCAAAGAATGGTGAGATCATGTCAAAAGAACAAAGAAGACAACTTGGAGAGGGTCCTTGTTAGACAAATGTGGAAAAAATTGAGCATCCAAATAAATAATGATCGGGACCAGTTATATTGCAATGAATAAAGTAGGAATTCTCGAGTCACTACTGATATAAATAAACAATATAAGAAAAACTAGAATGTCCACTAATAAGAGTAGAAGAAATGATGGAATGAGAAAATCACCTTTGGCAATTGGAATAATAATAATATGGTCAAGAAATGGTAATGATGCTAACACAAAAGGGTAATATTTCAAAAGGGATGAGATATTTATATAGTCTCAAAGTACGTCTGCAAAAATAATAACAAATTACCAGGAAAAAAAGGAACAGTCTAACAGTGGAGTAACTTGGCAACCATCATTTTATTCAAAATACCAAAGTTAACATCAACATCCACGAGACAAATCAAAATTGTGCACCACCTAAAAGGATGCAATGAAAAGAACATAGCATCATTTTTGTGATATTCTTGCCCCAAATGAATAATCTGGATTTAATCATGATAAAACAGTGCACACATCCAGGCTGAGAGATATTCCACAAAATGACTATAATTTTTAAAGGAATAAAGTTCGTGAAAGTCAATAAAGACTGAGGATAGTTCAGCCAAGAAATATGACAACTAAATGTGATTATAATGTGTTGGAGGTAATGTATCAATGGCAGTGACATATTAATATTAGTTTCATGTTTCACTTTTTTCCCGGGTCATTGAAATCTACATCTGAGGGCGACAATAGTTAAACTTTTCTGAGTTGACACACTTTAGGATTTTAGAATGTGGATTGCTGGGACACAAGGCAATCATTAGGAAGTCACGTGTTGTGTGTTAAGTTGCTA
The DNA here is from genome assembly GCF_000956105.1 of Propithecus coquereli. Lineage (NCBI taxonomy): Eukaryota > Metazoa > Chordata > Mammalia > Primates > Indriidae > Propithecus > Propithecus coquereli. Next base: position 2,027,650 of record NW_012134858.1, read on the forward strand.
AGTTCTAGAGTAACTTTTTGCCAAAGTTGGAATGAGAAAAATCCTTTTCTCAGTTTGCTCAAGAACACAGAAATAATAAACTTTAAACACTGGGCTTTGCCTCCCAGAAGTGGTGTACAACACAGTATCCAGGCTTACGATTGCAGGTTTCCAACTCCACCATGCTTTGACATCATTTTGACGAAGGAACAGTATGGTTTTGGGCTCATATTTCTTCCCTACTCAGTCTCAGGATTTAACTCCAAGTGTAGGAGATAAATCAGTAGAGAAATTGGCAGAAGTTTGGGTGTTTTAATGCACATTATAAAAATTTAGTCCCCATGATAATGAACACAAAGTACTCAAATGATAACCTACGTCTGTCTTGTTTTCATTTATATTCACAGTGCCTAGAACACTAAATGGGATGTAGCAGGCAGGCAATAATTATTTGTTGAATGAATCAACAAATTAAGTAAACAGAAGGATACATAGGTGAGAAAACATTGTATAAAGAGCATCAGCCCCTCTCTCTTCCCTTTCAAGGAATGATTGCTGATTAAGTTCATTTATCTCTGGGTGGGTCCCAAATTAGACAACTGTCTTACTCTTATGATTTTTTTTTAAATCAGAAATATCACCATGAAGAGCAGAATTTTATAAATTGAAAGCATCTATTTAGACAACAAGGTATAATATACTTCATTGAATAGGAGGTCTAATTAACTTTTTTTCCCTAATTTTTAAAAGTGTTAATAAGAAAAAATTGAAAAGTTCCAGTTATTTTCCAAGGGAATAGAGAATCTTGGCCTCTGAGTTTGGGCCATTTTCTACCAGCTGTTTCATTTTTGAGAAGGGCTAGTAATATATGTACTATTTTTACTCTAAGCTTTAACTTACATGATTAACGAAAGTATTTTCTTCCAACTGATATGAAGGAGCTTTTTAATGAAGGTATTAATTTTTTTGTGTGTGTGTGTCACTACTTAAAGGTGCAAGACAACCTGATTTCTGCTCTTTGTAATCCCTGTATTAAATTCACCTACATACTGATTGGGTTCTGTCAACCTGTTTATTGTGTGCATTTCTCTCTCTCTCTCTCCCTCTCTGCCTCAACTCTTTCCCTCCAGGAAATCTATCAGATCAATCCTATCTTTTGTTTTAACTGTCCTTATTTCTATTACTCTATATTTGAGTAATATAAATATATTCAAGGAAATATTTTTTGCCCCACATCACTATTCATATTTTGGTGATTTTATTTTTACTACTTATTATGTTTTTCATTTGCAAGATTTCCTGTGGGTATTTGTACATAATCATCAAAATTCTTGCATCATAAATAAAATAACCTCAATTATCTTTCACAAATTTCATTGATCATTGTTCTAAAGTACTTTTTTGTCTGCTGCATTAGCTCTGTTTCTTTGGGTGATGTTTCTTCATAATGTTAATACTATCCATTCTTCCTGTGATTTTTATTTGTGAGCTCGTGTTTGAATTTAGGATTTTCTTAGAATCCTTTAGTTGACTTTATGAATTTATCTGAATGCTTTCATTTCCTCAAACCTGGATCCCTTTTAATTACCTTGAAGTTTAATCCCTATGTTGTTGCTTCTATCTGCCCTGTTAACACTGTCTAGTAGTTTCTAGAAAGGTATTGGTATGTCTTTTTCCTCTTTGATAAATTCCAAGTTTGCCCGCAGCCTCTCATGGCTATTCCATAGCCTCATTCTACCAAAATTTATCCTTCTCACATTTACACACAATCGTGCATTTACTTATTGCCCCTCAGTATTTCCTGACTTTGGTACAGTATACATCATCCTGAACTTCTAATTATTTAAAGTGATTATATCATGCTATTATCTTAATAAATTCACAATTAGAAAAATATGAGAAAAAAGTCAGATTACAGTCGGTGGATATTTTGTGTCTAACTATTTTTTGTCCAGCATACGTACTAAACACTACATAGGAGAAGCAGCAGTAATAAGATCCCTGTAGTAGGTTGTACATTTTCACAATCTTCCAACTGTTTTCACACCTATCATATTTCATGTTGGTTTTGATGCTTAAAATGTCTCTGTGTAGTGGGAAGAACAAGTATTACTTTACTCAATTGACAGGTGAGAAAACAATGCATTGCTTTCTTCTGTATAATGGAAAAGACTAACCAATTCTAAATTCAGTAAATTGCTTTTATGCCATGATAATATTTCTCTTAGTAGTAATATCATGCATTAGATAAATGCATATTCTAAATCTATATGTATGTGTATGCACATGGTATATATCTGTACCTATATCTATCTATCTTCTATCTGTCTATATCTCTTTTAATGTAAGAAGGCAAGGTAAAATTTTTCCCATTTCAGAAGTAAGAAAAACTGAGGCTCAGGAGGCATAATTAACTTGTTTAAGGACAAAGAGCAACAAGAAATAAAACACAAATGCAGTCTCTTATAAAAAAAAATTTGCCTCTCGAAAATAGTACAACACAACCAGCTGTCTGATTAACGTGGAAGAATGGCATAGTACAGAGACATTTAAGATGTAATACAAAGAATATATTTTCAATGACACAGAAACTTACTGTTTAGTATTCTCCTAGGAAGTTAAAACTTAAAATTGATTCAGCTTTACAACAAAAAAGTATACAAATGTAGAATATTATTTTACTTCCTTATAAGAACTCCCAGATAAGCAGAGAGAGAATTTATAGAAATCCTTAAATTCATTATCTATAATGTATTATAGAAAAGACTCTAAAATCAAAAAAGATTAACTAATTTGTTAATGGCATAAAAATTTTATGATGGAGCCTAGACTTGGACCTATGTTTAAGATACAAATCTTTTATATTTTTATTACCACATAGTTCCTTCACCCAGGGGAAAAGTTAATCTTTTTAAACAATCAATAAGCTCTTACTATGAACAAAGAAAAGTCAATGAGTGATCAGGCAGGAAGTGGTACTTTTAACTGGAATGGAGAAATCTGGAAGAGAAACAGGTGGGGTGGGGGGTAAAAATGTAAAAGCATTTTGAGAGCCGGGCACAGTGGCTTGTGCCTGTAATCTTACCACCCTGAGAGGCCGAGGCAGGAGGATCACTTGAGCTCAGAAGTTTGAGATCAGTTGAGCAAAGAGCAAGATCCTGTCTCTACAAAAAATAGAAAAATTAGCCGGGTGTGGTAACATGCGCCTGTAGTCCCAGCTACCCAGGAGGCTGAGACAGAAGGATCACTGGAGTCCAGGAGTTTGAGGTTGCATGAGCTATGATCACACCACTGCACTCTAGCCTGGGCAACAGAGTGAGACTCTGTCTCAATTAAAAGAATATATATTTCGTGGACATCTGGGCTTATGTAAGTATATCTAAGTACTTGTACAGTCTTATTAATAACTTTCCTCTATGAAATATTCTTTTTTTAATACATTAGAGAGATGTTTTTTCTATGTAAGCCAATACAAACCTGTGTTCCTTATTCTTTATAGTATTTGCATGATATTCCATTACAGGAATGTACTGTATTCAAATAATTTCCTATGACTGACAGATTTTATTCAAATTTTTGTTACTGTAGATAATACCGAACATATACGTTCAAATAACTCAGCATACTTTTGTAAATATATCTGGGGCATTAATTTTGACAGCTT
>NW_012134858.1:2033057-2035278 GCF_000956105.1 Propithecus coquereli
GGCCTGTAGATCTATAATTTTCATCAAATTTGTAATTATGATGTGCATTATTTCTTCATTTATTTCTTTTTGCTTCTTACTCTAAAAATATCTTGTCCTTCTCTGTCTCCCACTATGCATTTGTTGGTACATTAATAGTTTTCCAAAAGTTGTTGAGGTTCTGTTCATCTGTCTCCAATATTTTTTCTTGTATCTTTTTAGATTGGATCATTTCTATTGATCTATCTTTAAGTTTACTGATTCTTTTGGTATTTCAAATTTGCTGTGGAGCCTTCTAATGAATTTTTCATGTTGGTTATTACAATTTTAACCTTAAGAATTTCCACTCATAATTTTTCTCCATATTGTCATTAAACATGGTCTCTTTTAGTCTTTTGAACGTATTAATAATAGCTGCATGGGTTTTGTCATCTAAATCCAGTATGTAGGAACACTCAGAGTCAGTTTCTATTGACACTTTCTTTCTTGTGTATGGGTCCCAGTGATGAGTTTCTTTTCATGTCTCATAACATTTCATTGAACACTGGACATTTTAGATAGTATACTGTAATAACTCTGAATTCTGACATTCTTTCCTCCATGGGTGGTGGTTGGTAATGTCGCTGTTTTATAATTTAGTAACTTGCCTAAACTTAATCTATAAAGTCTATCTTCCACAGGCTGAAATTTAGTTCCGGATATCAATGGTCTAGCTGGAAATTTAACTGGCAGTTCTGGATGGTGAGGCAGACACAGGGTGTTTGCTAATCTCCACGGTACCCTGGTTTACTGAAGACAGTGTGCATGTGTAGCAGAGATCATAAAAGGATTTTAAGTCTACTTTTATGCAGGTCATTATAACGTTTGATCAATCCAAAACTGGGCTGAGGTGGTGTTCAAACTCTTTGAGCTATAAGGTTTCCAATATGCTTATGGATCTACGCGTTAGCTGGGGACAGATACAAACATAAGGCTCTTCTAATGTCTCCTCCAGCTTTTACTTTCCACCACTCTCTCTCTAACATTTTGTCCACATGCACATGCAGGGTTTGTCATCAAGGATGTGGGGGTGACTTGCTCCCTTTCCAGCTGCACATGCGCCCTGCCTTCAGTCAATCCAGGCTACCTGGAGATAGCAAGCTCCCTGTGGCTGTCTCACCACCCAGAACTCCCAGTTCAATTCCCTGCTCGTCTACTGATCTTTTGCGTGTCACCAATCAGGCATTTGACCATTGGCTCTCCTTGTACACTTGCCAGATTGTTACTTGCATTGTTACATTATTATTGTTTCTTTTAAAAAAAAGAGAAATACAAAGAGGGGGCAAGGAGGGGAAGGAGAAAGAGAGAGAGACTTTCCAATCAAGTTTCCTTTATGACCTATAGCATGTTAAAGGTTTCTTCATATAGGTCCTGTGTATTTTTGATAAGTAAATTCTTAATTATTTTATATTTCTGGTTACCATACAAATGGGATCATTTTTTCTCATAAATAACATATTGTATTTAATTGTTCAGGAAAACTTCTAATGTAAAACTGTAGCATTTCTAACAATGGAAGGATTGTTGTTTTCCAGATGTAGTCACATCTTAATAATGCTTGCTCATAAAATACTGTAATTATCAGCCTAAATTCAAACACAACTTCAGAATAAGGGTAATATAAACTCTATTCAAACATCATAAATATTTTATTATACATTTAATTTCCCATTTATATTTTTATGACATTCTCTTCAGAGATATTGGCATCGGGACTTGCCTTGGAAAGGGAATTGTTTTCTTTAGTGTATACTGGAGATTGTCAATGCAGACTAATCATGGGACTTTACCCAAATCGAATCTTTGCATTTTATAGACGAGAACTTTATATTGACAGAAGCAAGAATATACAATTGAAATTATAGCATTTTTAGATATAAAAGGATTTAAGTCCTACAAATTCTTGTCAGAGCACAGTAGGTTTTATTAATTCATAAAATATGAGAAACAGCTGGGTATGGTGGCTCATTCCTGTAATCCCAGCACTTTGGGAGGCCAAGGCAAGAGGATCACTTGAGACCAGGAGTTTGAGACCAGCTGGGCAACACGGTGAGATTTCATATATATAAAAAAAGAAAATTAGCTGGGCATGGAGAATCATGCCTGTAGTCCCAGCTATTTGGGGGGTTGAGGGAGGAAGATCATTTGAGTCCAGGAATTCAAGGCTGCCGTGAGCTATGATGATGCCACTGCACTCCAGCCT
>NW_012134858.1:2036764-2040119 GCF_000956105.1 Propithecus coquereli
TCTGCATTTATTTCTTCATTCAACAAATATCTTTTAAGAAACTTCTTTGTACCAAACATTGTTCTAAGCACATTAATGTGGACCATATATGTTAATATTAATCAGCTTGAGCTGCCATGACATAATATCACAGACTGGGGGGCTTAAATAACAAAAATTTTTTTTTCACAGTTCTGGAGGCTGGCAGTGCGAGATCAAGGTGTTGACAGGGTTGCTTTAATTCTGGGCACTCACTCCTTCTTATGGATGAGGCCTTCTCATTGTGTCTTCACGTGGCCTTTTCTCTGTGTACTCAGGGAAAGAGACAGTACTCTGGTGTCACCTCCTTTTCTTATAAGGACACAAGCCCTATTGGATCAGGGCTCCATTCTCATGACTTCACTTAACTTTACTTACCTTCTAAAAGGGGGTTAGGGCGTTAACATATTAATTTGGGGGGAATAATTCAGTCCATAATACCATGCAAGCAAAGTTATTATAGGGTTTAATTTTCTCAAAAGGGGTCTACATGAAGAAAGTTGCAAAATCTTTGTTTCCCAGAATGAAGCAAGACTTAGGAAGAGCATCCTTTTCTAATATTTAAAGTAGTTAATGCTACAGAAAGAATTCCAAATGCAGGTGTTCTGATTTTTAATATTTAAAAACTATTTACATAAATTATATAAAAGTAGTTTGGTGAGCTTAATGATGCAAGTTTTTCTAGTTTTCACTTTCCAACACTTGATTAACTTTATTGTCAGGATTTTTCTCCTAATTTTGAGATTTTAAAATGTACTTTCAAAACTGATCATCTTTAAAATGTGAAAATTATTCAACATATAGAGCAGTAAAAATCAGCACTTAAAAGTTACTTGAGAGGTCATGTACTTTTAATCTTTGATATTAAGCAAGTATTGAAACAAAGCGAATCTGACATTTTGTTGGACCAGCATGCATGAAAAAAAGTATCTACTCTTTTGACTTTACATATTGCATCAGTTGAATTCATTAATTATGCCTGCACTTTGGAAAGTTTCCAATCCTTTGTTATTTTGACACATGTCAAAGAATCTATGGCATTTAACTATGGTGTCAAATAAAAAAACTGCAGAAGAAAAATTTCAGATCCCAAGAGAACAGCGATATTTTAAAACAAAGATTATAAAATGAAATGTCCCTTAAACTCTATACAGATAAAAAGAAAAATGAAAATGGTTTCTTTATATATTATCTCATTATTTTATGACCACATAACGTTAAAAAAAAATGAAAATTCAATATTCTCCCATATTTCTTTTTTTTTTTCTGGTTCAGTAACAAACGTGTTCTCTTTACTTCTCACATAAAGTATTAGGCGTGCTTATATTTCCTATGCTACACGTAATGAACATTCACTCTTTTCTGTTTTCATTTTTATATCATTGCAAAACATAAGCGAATAATAAAGCTAAGACAATTTTTCTTTAAATTACCTGCCATTTACTTAAATCAAATGTGTTCCTTTTACCTCTCCTAGCTTTTATCAGTGCTTCTCAAACACTAGCATGTATCAGAATCAGCTCCAGGACTTGTGAAAGCACAGATTTGCTGGGCTCCTTCCCCAGGTTTTTCTTTGCTTGTTTTTGTTTGTTTTTGTTTTTGTTTTAGAGGTGAGTCCAGCCTGGAGTGCAGTAGTATGATCATAGCTCACTGGAGCCTCCAACTCCTCGGCTCAAGTGATCCTCCTGCTTCTGAGTAGCTGGGATTCTAAGGGGCACACCTAGGCCCATATAATTAAAAAAAAAAGTTTTTTAGAGACAGGGTCCCTTTGTGTTCCCCCAGCTGGTCTTGAATTTCTGGGCTCATGGGATCCCCCCACCTCTGCCACCCGGGTAGCTGGGACTACAGGCACCAGGCGCCGCACCTGGCCACAGTTTCTGATTCACAGGTCTGGAGCGATGGGTTTCTTTTCATTGTTTTTCATCTCCTTTTCTTTCTCTGCTTAATTCTGGGCAATTTCTTCATATCTCTTTTTCAATTCATTTATGCTCTCATCAGTTATGTCATCAGTTAATATTTCTGAATGAATGAACAATTATTTGGCTCATGTTGGGGCCTGCTTTGCTCATGTGTTAATCCAGACCCATGTTTTGTGTCCATGGCAGGTAACTCTAGTCCTACATTGTTGCTGAGTTGTTTATTTAGATACTCTCTAGCACCCTGGTCCTTCCAGGAAAGAAGTTCCTTCCTGTGCCATCTTCCTGTCATGTTACCCTAGTACAGTGACCTGGGCTTCCTTGATGCCAACTGCTTCACTAATTGTATTAGTTCTCTATTGCTGCATAATAAATCCCTACAGAGTCTTATATAACATAGCATAATCATAGGACTGATATCCCCTCACGTTTGCTATATAAGGTAACCTAACCAAGGCAGTGACCTCCCATTGTGTTGCCATATTCTATTGGCTAGAAGCAAGTAACAGATTCTGCTCAGACTCAAGCGGAGAGAATCATCCAAGGTGTAACCCCAGAGGGTAGAGATCATGATGGCCATCTTAGAACTTTGCCTGCCACACTGGATTTCTTCCAACAGCATCTTCCACATACTTGGTTCTCATAGATAAATCACCTCCCTCGCAGCACCAATGGCTAGTCTCCTGGTTCCTGCTGACTCACCTCAGGGTGCAGGTCTAGTTCTTAGTTTCTGCAGCATCCAAAAAGTACCAGTCTAACATGAAGTCCTAGCAACATGTTCCGATCTCTCTACCACGTAGTAATCCTGATGTAGTGGAAAGAATGCAAATTTTAAAGTAAACAACACTGTCTTCTCATTTTGGCTTCAAAATTATGAGATGTATAAAAATTTGGCAGTTATTTGATCTCTCAATCTCAGTGTAATAATCTATAATGTGAAGACAAGAACAATACACTCATAAGGATGTGTTAATGCAAAAATAAAAGCATTTAGCACATGGCGGGGACCTAATAATTGATAATTATCTTTCCTTTTTATTAATTTGTCACCTTTTATATATGACGTTGTACAAAGCTAAAGAAAAATCACATGAACACCTGGAGTTGTTTGACACCAGTAACTTGATGATATGTTCTTTGCTCTTCATAGGATGAAATCAAAATTTGAATCGCTAATGCTGTATGCAAATCATTTTACCCAATAAAATAGACTAATTGTTTCATCTCTCTATTTTAAGTACACAGAAATTCACATCTTTACTAATGATTAAGAACTTAATAGATTAATTGGCATATTTGTAGCAATGCTTATCAAGGTAGGATCAGAAATATGTCTGAATGCTAAACCAGAAAGTTAAAAAATAAAAAATGCACAAGTTATTATGATCATTAAATTTTTGATTTCATATATTCATGAATAC
>NW_012134858.1:2040978-2049442 GCF_000956105.1 Propithecus coquereli
ACATTCCCAGTCACTGGTCATGGCACTGCTGACGAGTGGGCTGCAGGGGTTCCTTCCTAGCTGAAAGCATGTCCTCATGATCTGCTCTCTTGGGATAAACTCACTTATTCATTGTTCCTTGTTTCCTCTGTGTTTGTCTCCTGGAAATCTCTGTGTGTATATATTATGCATGTCCAACATCTTCCAAAAACAGAAGCAGCCTATCCCAGTTTCTCTTCCCATTTATGAAATCTTTCTGCAGTCAGAACCTCCTTATACCCTTTTTTTTAATCTCAGTTACTAGAATTTAGGCACACGGATATGTAACCTTTCAGGTGGGCATATCACTGCCTTTAATAAATCAGAGGCCCCTTATTAAGAAACAAAAGGAGACTAGATATTAGGAAAATAACAATCATCGCCATGGAGGTTATCATCAGGAGCCCTTCGTAAGTAGGGAGGAGTAGGATGCGATGCTGTAAACATGACAGGGAATCGACGAAGATGATCATTGCAGTTGAAATTATCCCCTACCCTCCTCCCAACACAATTAGCTTTATTTGGAAGAATTGTAAAGCTGCCTTGATAGTACAAAATCTCATGCACTATCATCACTACTTAGCACCGTGAGTGTATGGACCACGGCGAGATTTCAGTGACGTTCTTATGGAGAGAAGATAATCAGCCTAAGGATGGGGAATGGGTGCTCATGTGATGATCCAAGTTGTATAACCAACATGGATCAAATTAGTGTGTCTAATATATGGTGATAAATTTGAGGTTGATCCAGGTGAGTTGTGGCCTTCATGTATTTTTGTGATTACGCTCCATTCACAGCAGAGCTCATACTAAGTCAAGTACAGCAACCAATTTCCAGACAGTTCTGGAGGCTTATCATTGAGATCCCACAGAGGTCCACAAATGTTGAATGAAGTTTGACAAAGGTTGGATGGAGGATCGCACCCAAGTCACACAGACAGACTGGGTCACTGCAGATAAGCTGGAACAGGCTCAGAAAATCAAAGCTGAGTCTTAGCGATGAGAACACACAAAGGGAGAGTGACAGTAGAGCGGAAGCTCAGTGGTATTAAGCATCCCTAGGGGCTTACCACTGAAATCCAGCTAATAAATTTATGATATGAAAAATTCCAAGTCCTCCACTTTCTATCCTCCCTGCAAAGACAGCTCATAGAGGTGATATTATTTGTAATATTATTTACTTACTCCGGAAGTGTATGATATGGTCTATTCTTGCCTACAGCATTTAAACATAGCCTTAACGTTCACTTAGAAAGGCAAAATATTAATATAATAATGATAAGAAAGAAAGTGAAACCAGTATAGAGCTGGAGGTTAGGAGATCTAGGTTCTCCTCCTGACCATTAACTACTGTGTGATTTATGTCATTACCTCCCCTCATTTGACTCCTCATTTTTTTATTCCCAAAATGAAGACATTTGAGCTGATGACTTCTAAGATCTCTTCTTACTCAAATCTTCCACAAATCTAGGTATTCAGAAAACAAGAGTTATTTTGAGTTCTTTTTAAAAATTGTGATCCTTTTGTACGGTGATATTTATATTCTGTTCCCTATGTGGCAAGAGTGCATTTCTGAGTGTGCATGAACAAAATCCGGTGTGTGATCTTCGCCCCCAGGTAAGAGCCTGAGTGGCCCCTTCTTCTGTGATTACATAACTGCAGGCTCATCCAAAGTTTCAATGACTCCCTGGGAGGGAGCTTCCTACAGCGGAGAAGCTGAGGTCAGTATAAGCAGGCAGAAAGCAATATTAGCCTTACTCCTAAGCCACCCTCATTTCCATATAAATGCTGCCCACTACAATAGACAATGTACCTTTTGCACTTCTGAGAAGATAATGATGAAGTCATTTGGGGATGTCATTTATGTTTCTCTTTTTGTTCAGTTACTTACAAATTAATGGAGTTCTGCCTAAGCCTCTCCCATTCTATGACTTTTTCCCTTTTCTCATTTGAGTGAACAATAGTAGAAGTAAGCACTAATCACAGTTCAACAATGTATGAGTTTGGCAACCAGCGTTGCATTTATCTCTGCAAGTACAAAGGAAAAGGATACTCTGTCAATGGACAGTCTCTTTTCATCTTTACAACAACAGTGGGGTAGGAATTTCTTTCCACTATTTTAAATATAAGGTAAAACTATATGTATCAAGTCACCATCGACTCGAATTCAATTTTTCTAATTCCAGACACACATATGAAATGAAATGGGGTGATGAGGGGAAAAGAAATGGGGTTAGTATTCTGATGAAATTGGGGATTTCCAAGCTCTTGTGGAACAAAAAGTAAATTTTCAATTAAAAGCATGGTCTCATCCTGTGAAATATGTTTCATGTGACTATCACGACTTAATAAGAGGTCTCTCTGAGAGTTTTGTTCATTTCCTGAGCGTATCGGGTTTGGAATCCCACAGAGACTCAAGGGATTCCATACAGAGGGAACTTGGCAGATGAAGTACCTATTAAGTCGTGGATAAGGCTGTGGAAGTGCATAACTAAGGAAATCACTGTTTCATTTGCAGGTACGTCTTTTATTACAGATACCTGGATTACATTAAAAATTTCTGAATAATCACACGGATTTATTGAGAATTTGTATCTATAACACTCTGAGATTTATTAAAGCTTTCACAACATTAGCTGGGATAATTCAGGTCATTTGAGTAGCTACTGTATGAATTAGGAATGCTTTTCAGCGGGTCGCAAGTATCAGCACGATGACTGCAGAGGCTTGAATGCAGGCTTACTTGTCTTAACTAATAATCCAGAGCTTTGTGGCTGATGGCATTATTCCAGAAACTTCTATATATCGAGATTATTGCTTAAACTATTAGGTTTCATTAACTTTTTGCTTCCTTATGGTCACAGAACAGGATCTGATTCTGTAGGGATCATATCTACATTATAGGAAGAGGGAAAGACAGGGACAAAAATACCTTTCAAGTAGTATGTCTCATTTTGTTGGGAAAGCAAAATGTTTTCTGGAATTCTTACTCAGAAGAAGGCTTATTTTTTCGGCTTGTTTTTGTTTTTTTAACGTGACCTGGGCCAGAGTCATCAATATATTTCACGTAGACACCTCGAGCCGCAATGTGCTCAGGTAGCAGAGACTCACAGATGGTGAGGCAACAGGAAGCACCACATTGTCCAGTCAGACACAGATGAATGAGAGATCTTGCCCTTTAGAAAGATTTATTAGTAATTTGAAGAATGTAGACAAGAGTCTCAGAAGAGACAGACAGAGGTCTAGAAAATCAAGGCAACTGCTCAGGTCTTTTTAAATTTTTTTTCTTGCTCTATCTTTCTGGCCCAGAATAGGTAAGTGTTAGGTCTGGAGCTGAGAGAGAGACACATGAAGCCTACACACAAGAAGTGTGTAGCAAAATGCTGTCTGTTTTGAGCATCTGGGTGCAGATGGGTGGAGACAAAAAAGCGTCCACCCTGAGGGAGGGGAAAGCCTTGGGTTTTATAGGGGGTTTCTCCGGGGGTAGTAAGTAAGTGGCCAGAACAGCCTCTTGTAATAAATTCTTTTTCAAACAACCAGCTCCTAGGACCCCTGCCCCAGTCACGTCCATCCTTCAGCTCCCGTGTCTTCCTTATCAGGAGAGAGAGGCAGGCATAGACTTGGTCCCTAAGGGTGGGGAGGGGGGCGGGAAGGAATACCAGCTGCAGCTGTCTGTTAGATTTACAATGTCCGAACTCTCCAGACTCCTGCAGCTATTGTTTCACAAACCTAAGTTCTGCAGTAACCACATTCTGTCCTATGCATACTTCTCGGATTCCCACCTGGAACAAACCTAACAGTAAGGCTTTTCAGTTAGATACAGGGGTTATTGCCTTACACAGAAAAAATAATTTATTTTATGAATCATCTTTATTTTATACCTGGGCTTAGGGGATATTGTCCAGGGAGTCCTGGGAGACATGCTTCATAAATCCGTAAATGATGATTCCTTCTTCCTCCTCCTCATCCTCTATTTCCTTCTCTCCTCCTTTCCCTCCTCTGCTTGTCCCACTCCTCCTCTTTTTCCTCCTCTCCTTCTCCTTCTTTTTCTATTACGAGCAATCTTTAACCAGAGACACCCTTATTCAATAGATGAGAACGCCTTTCCTAACAAATACTATTAGTCTGTTTGCTCATAGGTTCTGTTATCATGCTGTCAAGGGTATTAGACTGGGTCATTTGTCTTTCTTTTCCTTCCCCTCGGATGCTTGCCCTGGTAAGGAGAGTACATACATTGTAGGCTAGTTGCTTTCATCTCTTCCTCCTCAGATGCTGTTTCTGACACAGAGATGATAAGCTAATTACATTGATTGATACGGAAACTCTCTATAACCTTTTCTTCAGTGGAGCAGCTGTTTATAAAATAACCAATTTGGGCTCAGAATGATTTTTTTCAGTGACATTTATGTTGACTCAAAACAACACTACCCACAAGGACTACCTTTCTCTCGACATATTGACTTGTCACTTACACTTTGCCCCTTCTTCCCGTGATTAATTATTAAAAATAATTTATTTTCCTAGCAACTCATTTGAAGTTTTCCTTGTTTTCTTCCTTAATAGCCTACTTAATTATGATTTTTTTCATTCAACAGTATTTACCGGGCACTTATATATACAAAGAAATGTGCTAGTTGCTGGACACACAAGGTTAAGCTAATAGATATGGTCTTAGCCCCTCTTGAACCCTACAGTCTTATAGGGGAGAGAACAAAATACAAGAAATCATAATATTCCTTTATTACAGCAAACTAAGAGCTATTTAAAGAGAAAGGCCAATGCACAGAGGAAAAAAATGTTACATATCATATGCTTAATTTATGTAACATTGCACCATATAAATCAAATTATTACATTTTGCAACACAATATGTTTCTTAATGAAGAAACAGATAACTTCCACAAATATATGCTTTTATCCTCTGGGTATACGAAATTTATAAAAGAAAGATGGGATATTATTCTAACAAACCTTCCCATAGCCAACAACTCAGTTTTATGATATTTCTTGGGTCCCCTTGGCCAAGAGGGGGTCCATGCAGCCCTCTGGGGAATTAAGATTTTATTTTAGTTCTCATGAATAACCTTATTAACATGATGGAAAAGGGACAGAGATTGTCAAGGATGAGACAAAGCTTGCCTGTGACAAGAGAGAAGCCCAATTAGAATGATTTAGTCTAGATAGAAAGAGGTGAGAAGGCCCCTTGATTGAAGTGTGCAGAATTATGATATGTATAATAAGAACTGCTCACACTCTCCACTCTCTGGCCTGTAATCATAAATTAATACAATCTTTGCTATCTGTAATAGCAAAGTGCTTCTAGGTCATTTATTAGCTCTTCTCATAACATTAACCTTTTTTCTAATTTAAGGGCATGAGAAAGAATAGTAAATGTTCCAGTGATCTTCAAAATAAGAATGCACAGGCATAGTGAAAGGGGGAGTGGGAATGTTTTTAAAGGGAGAAGATAACTTACACATATTGAGTACATATTATAACCCAAGCAAAGTGCTTTGTGGTCTGTATGTGATCTCATTTAGTCCTCACAGATTTCTTTACAGATGGGAAATATGAAAAATAATTTTTTATACAGATGGAATTTGTAATTCCTCAAAAAGAGGAATGAATTTAACCAAGGATCCTCAAACCATTATGCCATAGACAATTTAATTGCAGCCCAAGTCAGTTTGACTACAGACCGGATTCAAGACACTTTACACTAACAGTATTAATAATAACTTAACTGTGGTTCAGGCTTCAGTTTGAAGTGTTCCCACACTGTGGGATTCTCAGTGACCAAGACTGAAGATTACACGATCATTTAGAGGTTGAACAATATTCCTTTGGTAAGTGAGATTCAGCCTATTACTGAAAGCCTGGTACTTGTTCCTGTGGCCTAACTAAGAATGAAGACAAATGGTTTGAGAAGAAGGAAAGAGAAATTGATTACTTTCCTGGCAAATGAGAAGAATGACAGACTCTTGTCTTAAAGTACCATAGTCCTCCCTGTAAGCAGCAATGCAGAGCTTTTAAAGGGAGGGTTTTCAGCTTCAGGCTATTGCTATTTAACTAGAGTTGATGGTTCTGATCCAGCCCATTCAGTATATTCATACAACATAGTGGTTCCCCTAAGTGACAAGTTAGTTTTGTTAGAATAATATCCCATCTTTCTTTTGTAAATTTCGTATACCCAGAGGATAAAAGCATATATTTGTGGAAGTTATCTGTTTCTTCATTAAGAAACATATTGTGTTGCAAAATGTAATGATTTGATTTATATGGTGCAATGTTACATAAATTAAGCATATGATATGTAACATTTTTTTCCTCTGTGCATTGGCCTTTCCCTTTAAATAGCTCTTAGTTTGCTGTAATAAAGGAATATTATGATTTCATAGGTTGTGCCTAAGAAAGAAATTTAATTAACATGAGTAATTTCAAAATTCATTTAAAATCTTTCAGTGAAATATTTTATGGGCAGCGAAGGTAATAAATTATTGATTGGCTAATCAAATTCTCAATTACTTACTAACTGATGAGGTGCCATCTCTTCAATAAACAGATATTCTCCGGATGCAATTGCTAAGGCTGAGTCCTTCAGCATCCATCACTCTCCCTTACAAATTAGGGATTTCTTAAATCTCTGCCATTCATTTTTTTTTTTAATTTGAGAATATTACAGGAGTACAAATGGTTAGGTCACATATATTGCCTTTGCACTGCCAGAGTCAGAGCTACAAGCATGCCCATCCCCCAGACAGAGTGCACTGCACCCATTAGGTGTGAATATACCCATCCCCTTCTCCTCCCTCCCACCTGCCCAACACCCAATGAATGTTACTTCCACATGTGCACATAAATGTTGATCGATTAGTACCAATTTGATGGTGAGTACATATGGTGCTTGTTTTTTCATTCTTGTGATACTTCACTTAGGAGAATGGGTTCCAGCTCCAACCTTAGCTTTTAAGTTTTGGTTCACAATCACGCCCACTGTAGATCAGATTCCCTTTTGTGGATGTCTAATATGCCTGGTGTGTCAACAAGACACAATCAACAATTGCAAAGACTCTGGGACTAAGTATCAACAAGGTGGCTGTTTTTATGACTTAGTTCCAACCACATGTACAGGGTGAGAGGCTTTCTGGTGAGTTAGCTCCAATCAAAGGTAGAGCTGCCGCAATCTCAGGCCGATAGCCTCTTGCTGTTGGGATCCCCCTTCCAGGTGGTAAGTAAAGTCTGGTATTATCTTTCTCCTTTTACGCCTGTGGTCCAATAGGTTTAGTATTATAACTTCTTTACTTTGTAATTGATTGGAGGTTATAATTAAAAGAGAGAGAGAGAGAGAGAACGAAGTCTTGGAAAACAAACCCCAAAGAGCAATAATTCAACTACATATTTTAGAGAACTAATCATAATAATTTCACCGCTTTAACAGCCTAAGTGCTTGTTCACTTAAGTTCTAGCCTTACTGAATCAAACAATATTTATTACATTACCTCTTGAATGACATCTGTCTTCACATTGTTTGATACAGAGGATAAAGACAATTGAATATACAGCTGTAATAACAGGAGATAAATCTTTTGATACATCAAGATAGATGGGGACCAAAAAATAGGAGGGCACTGGAATAAGGTTTTAGAGGGAGTTAAAGACGTCTTTCTGATAAAAGTGACATTTCAGAGAAGAACTGAAGATAAACAGTGTGGGGGAGAATTTTCTAGGTCAGGATTTCTAAAACTTTACTTGTATGCCAATTAAGGATGTGCCTTTTATCATATTCTTCTCCATCCAAAAATAATATTTACTGACTAGTTATTTTTGATCAATTCATTTTTGAAATTAAAATTATTTTAAAGGGCAAATTCATATCATTTTCATAAGAAGAAAATCAAAATCATAGATTGTAAGCAGAAGATATTTTTGAAAATAAGTACATTGACACAAATGTATAATTAAATCTTAGCTAATTACTGCTTTTAGCAGAAGGTCGTGAGCCTAAGGCCTCCTCTCTCCCTGTTAAAAGGGGATATTAGTGATCTTAATGTTAAGCAAACAAACAAATTCACTTAGTATGGAACTGAGACTTTCTCATTGATGCGATCTGAATGGTTAGTAAATTAACTTTTCTAATATTGTGACTTAATGATATTCAAAGCTCTGTCTGAGCATCAGTCTAAAATTGTTTCTTATATTGCTTGTGGTACATGTCTCACATCATGGAGAAAGATCTGGGTGTAGAAGAGAGAAGTTAGCATCCAGAGGCAGGGCAGAAGAAGAAACTATTGAGAACCTTGGAATTATAGATTACAGGTTGAAATTGATTGCGGGGGAGCAAAAGAGTTGGTGATAGAGATGTAAAAAGTGGTCTGATAATGCAGGACTTTCAAAGCTCTGTTCAGATGCCCTTGAGGTTGACTGGTGCAGAGAGCTTCAGGTTAGG
>NW_012134858.1:2053349-2055186 GCF_000956105.1 Propithecus coquereli
AATTTTTTTTTACAATCACTCAGTCTCTGCTGGAGTGAATTTAAATATGTATAAACTATCTGCAGGGTAATTTGATAATGTATATCAAAAGCTTTAACAATATGTATAATCAACAAACCAAAAATTCAATTACTAGAAATTTATCCTAAGGAACTAATTAAGCATATGGTCAAATTTTTAGCATAATTAAGTTCAAGGCTGTTTGTTTTACAGTTGTTTGTAGCAGTGAAAAATCTGAAACAATCATATTTTCAATAGCTGACAATTAATTAGATGTAGTAGTAAACATTCATACAGTGGAAGGTCAGTCGCTATGTCATTAAAACATCATGTAAGAGATGATTATATACTGACATTGAAATGTGTTTGCAATTTTAGTGCAGAGAGAGAGAGAATTTAAATAGGAATGTGATGAACAGAAATGTTATTGTGTTACTTACCAGAACTGGGGGTTGAAATTTGGGCAAACATAAGGGGAGTGGTTGCTAATTATATCAAGAGATGCATTCAGATCAAGAGATGAGCCCAGTGATGCCCAGCGCCCCCCCAAAAAAAAAGAAATGGGAAGGAGATGTGGCAGTGAGAGTGTTGAGGGAGAAAGACAAAGTTCAAACAGTCCTCTATCGCATTTCATTTTCTAATGTCCCTGCATACCTCTTAGAAAAACTATAAGGAGGCAGATGTTCACCGAGGCTTTATGGTTCTATTGCTGTTTATTTGCCTAAACCTCTGGGCCCAGCCTGATTCAAGAAGTGCCCACTTTCGCTTGTATTACTGTTAGAATATTTCATAAATAGATAATGCAAAGTCGAATATATGGTCAAAGTCTACTATTTCATACTTAAAAGATTATTTTTTGTTTGTTTGGTTTTTGTTAAGACACAGCTATTGACAAGCTATGTAATACCCCTGTTTTTTTCTGGGCCCTTATCTGTAAAATGAGAAAGTAATCAATTGCATACCTTGTTGTTGGGCCAATGCTTGCTTGATATTGTAGTATCTGACAATGTATCAAGACTTAATTCAATCCATGGTACTCAGAATTACTATTATTTTAATGGATCTCTATAGAATGATTCAGGGTTATGTTTGTAATAATGCTCCCAATGTCTTACTGTTTTACCTAACTTTGCAGTAACTCCAGATTATCCTTATTATTCGTACTTACCTTTAGTTATTTGTTTAAATTATTATTTTGAATTCCAAGAAAAAAACTTTTCAGTTTGATTTTTAGTTGGCGTAAGTCTTGAGCTTTGTTTGCAAAATATTTTCATTTTTAGGTTTTACCCACAATAGTAATTACTGACATGTTTATTGCGATAATATTTTAGGAGTGTTTAATGCATTCAAACCTTATACGAACTATTAGATGGGTATTATTAAAATCTGGAATTCATGGCTAAGAAAGCTGAGAGAGATAAGCGGCTAAGCAACTTGTCCAAGTTCACAGAGCTGGTATCTGGGAGAGGGGATTTGCGCTCGGGCCATGTGGCTGTAAGTCAATGCTTTTATTGACGATATTTATGCTTTCCCATTTTCATGACCTGAATAATATTTTAGTGGAATGGCACAGATTTCTCTTTTCAGGTAAAAATCTATTTCTTGGTATGTGCATTTCACAAAATGTTTACTTAGTATTACGAATATTATAATTTATTTCGTTTACTGTCATTTATTTTCTAGCTGATTATTGCTTGGACATATATTAAACAATCATTATTTCCATTCTTATAACCAGACACTAAATCTGTTTAGTATTATAATGTTCTTAAATAATTCCTTTTTGTAGATATATAACCTTATGAATAAATAACATTATTTATTATTTTCCATGTAA
>NW_012134858.1:2055236-2069153 GCF_000956105.1 Propithecus coquereli
TATTATAATGTTCTTAAATAATTCCTTTTTGTAGATATATAACCTTATGAATAAATAACATTATTTATTATTTTCCATGTAATGAATAAATAATGAATTTATTGTCTATCTAGTTATAATTTTGCTTCCTTTCTTTGTAATTGATTAAACAAATTTTTAATAATATTAGGGTTATCCTAATTTTGGTAATTTATTTTATTACTAATTTCAATGGGTAGTCCTTCGGTTGTCTTTCCTTAATTTTGACATAAAATATACTACTGACTATTGATTTTGAAAAAGCATCTTTCTTTGTTGGTGGTATATTACTCTTTATATCATTTATATTTTTTGAAATTTTATGTTTTTGTGATATTATTCGTAAATGTTAAGTGTAATTATGTCTTCATGAGTGATTTCTTCCTTTCTTTTGTCTACTTTCTATATTTTTAAATTTAAGATGAGTACAAATAAATAAAATTGGAGGAGAAACTGACTATGATAAATAGATAACTTTCATATGTATGCTTTAATGATGACATATCAATTTTTATAATAGCAAAAGCCTTCTGTGTGCTCTCACTCTTTTTGCAAAGCCACAATTAAAAGTTAATGAGAGCACCTTAAAGTTCATTTTACAGTGGTTAATGATACTTTTAAAACCAAATATTTGGGCTTGAAAATTATTAAGGAGAAATTTGTTGATTATATTAAGGTAAAATGAAACTTTAAAATGGTACATCACAATTTGGAGAGTGGAGTCAGTGAAAACAGTAATAGGAAAATCACCATAACTTGAAATATGCTGATTAAACGTAATACAGAAATGGACGGTTATGTTTTAGATAACTGGTGATTTTCCATATTGTCACTTCTTCTTAGACATGTATATCAATCACTAAGGTAATTACTATTAACCTAAACAAAGTTAAACTAAACTTCACAGTGATAATACACGAATTAGATGTTTAGCTAATTCTCTTCTCTTTCAGGAAAGAAATTTATAATGTCAAATATTGGTTCATCCAGTACTCCCAGAGTTAACACAGTAATTGACATTTTGCAGAATATAGCTGGAGGAGAAAAGTTGTCACAGATCATGAATCAATACACATGGAATTCTTTCATAATATTCAAGAGAATATACAAAGCAATATGGGACATGATATGTGAATAATAAATTATATGCAAGCCCCATTATTCATGGATTCTGTATTGGCAAATTCACCCAGTTGCTAAAATTTGTCATGCCCAGCCCCCAAATCAATACTCTTAAGCTTCCCAGGTTTCCCTCATTCACAGATTTATAAGGGGCTTGGGGGAGGAGGGAGGGACCCTGGAGAAAGAGAGAAGGGAGAGAGAGGAAGAGAAGGGTTGAGAGAAAGAGGGAGAGAGAGAAAGAATAAGGGAATGAAAAGAGAATGAGAGAATGCAAAACAACTCTTAAGATTCCTTTTCTATTCCCAGTTCTTGGTTCTAGTTTCTGTGAACTAGAACTATCATGCATGCATACATGCTGGCCTTTTGTTCCATTAAATACCCTAATAGTCTTGCAATAAATGCCCATTTTTTGTTTAGGTTACATGTGATTTCATTAATTACAATCAATCAGCTTTCACACACGGATGCAAAATAAATAAATGAATAAATAAATAAACCCCCAAGATCTCTAAAAGATAACTTTGTTTCTCTTGGAAATTTCAAGTTATTATTTCCTTATATTGATTTCCAATGTGGCTATTGAGAAGTTAGGCATACATGTAGGAAATTCTTTTCCCTGTGATTATTTTGAAGAGTTTTCTTTTTTTTAATGGAGTTCTGCAGTTTCACTATATTATATTCATTAACTCATTTATTTTCGTGTACTTACTTTCATTTATTCTGCTTGGTACTTACTGAGATTCTGAATTGGTGACTTTCAATAAAGGTAATTTTCATTCATTTTATATTCAAATGATTGTATCTCTGCTATTCTCTCTATTTTCTCATTCAAAAAATTAAATTAAAACTGTTTGAAGTTATCTTTTCATTTATATATCCTAATTTCTATTTCATATTCATAGGCTTTTCTCTGTTGCTATCTGAATAATTTATTCAGTCTTCTAAATTTTTAATTTCTTTTCCTCAGTGTTTTATGTGCTGCAAAAATATCCATCAAATCTATAATTACAACATTAAGCTCTTTTTTTCATTCAAGGAAGTATATGTTTCTTTGATAAATGTATCTTTTTGAAAGTTGATAGTGTCTTGTTCATTAGTTATATTTACATTTCTTTCATTTTCTTACATATGTTAACATCATTGTTTTATATTTTGTATTCAATAATGTGTTTCAAGATTTTTCAGACTCAATTCAGCAGGTTATTATTTTTACTGACTCTTGCTCATGGTAACATATTTCCTCAGAGATTTTGGATTGTTTATTTCTCATCCCTCCTCCTCCTCCTCCATTGTCTTTTCTTCCCATTCCCCTTCCCCTTCCTCTTCCTCTTCCTCTACTTCTTTTTCTTCCTTCTTCCATCTTTCTTCTTCTTCTTCTTCTCCTCCTTCTCTTTCTTCTTTCTTCTTTCTTTAATTCATTTCCATTGGCACTTATTAAAACTCACATAAATCCTGGGTCTAAAGCCTGTGTTTCCACACAGGATTTGTTTTGACTTGTGTCAAGTATGTTGGGTCATCACAATTTTGGACTTAGCTTTTTACCCCCTCATTTAGCCAATGCTAAGAATGCAACAGGTGTTTTTCAAGTGGGTTTCACTCAGATGGAAGACTTGCAACTTAAAATGCCACTCTGCATAGACCTAATCCGTTTGTCTCTGTCCTCTTGTGTATGTTATAACCTGGTTAAGCCACCAGTGATTAGCTAATGTCAGCAGAGTTATTCACAGCATAAGAGATACTCACTTCTCCAGATACAAACTCTAATTGTTTCCAGCTACTGAGAAATTGCTCTTTATAGGTATGGATTTTTATATATACATATAGATGTTGAAATAGATATTAATATAGATTCTTTTTCTATTTCACACTGAATTTTTGTGTGTTCTCTAGCAGGAATATTTACCTGGGTCTGTGGTCACTAATATTTTTAGAAACAAAAATGTAATTTGATCTTAAGAATAAACTGTTTAATGCATGAGGAAACTGCTAAAACCACCACCTTTATTCTTCATGTAGCTATGATAAAAAAGAATCATAATTAAATATATACATGGGCTAAAGAAGTGTGGAAAATACAAATAAAATGTTATCAAAGTTTTGATGATGTTGGACTTAATACTAAAACTTATCTTCTTATAATAACTTCCTAAAATTTATAAGAATATAGATAGGTATATCTCTATGTCTACATACACCAATTTAAACATTTAAAAACTAATAAACCCATAAAATCATGGAAAACAAAGCATATCATAAGCAAATATAAAAATAAGAGGAATTCCTAGATTACAAAATCATATGATTTATTTGCAGGAAAGAACTACAACCAGAAGCACAAGTATGATAAGAATATTTTGAAAGTCGAGGTATATAATAATCTACAATTATTATAATTAAATTATATATTTCTCCCTTCAATTTTGTCAGTAATTGCTTCATATATTCGGGGGCTCTGTGGTTCAGTACATATATGTTTATAATTGTTATATCTTATTCGTGGATTGACCCTTTTATCATAATATAATGTTCTTCTTTGTGTCTAATAATATTTTTTTCTTAAAGTACATTTTGTCTAATATTAGTATTACTACTTCAGATCTCTCTAAGTACAGTTTGTATGGCAATCTTTTTATATCTTTTAATTTTGATCTATTAGTATCTTTGAATCTAAAATGAATCTCTTATAGACAATATATAATTGGATTATGTTTTTTTATTCATTCTGCCAATACATGCCTTTTAATTAGGAAGTTTAATCCATTTACATTTAATGTAATTACCGACAATGATGGACCTCTGGTATTTTGCTATTTGTCTTTTATATGTCTTAAATATTTTTGGTTCCAAATACCTTCATTACTGCTTTTTTAATATTAAATATATATTTTATTTTATAGTGTAACATTTTTTGCTGTCACTTCATAGATATATGTGTGTGTATATATGTATATGCATTTAGGTAATTTTCTTAGTGGTTTCCCTATAAATTACATTAACATGATTTATAGCAATAAATTTCAAATTAGAATTCAAAAATTCTAGTTTGAATCAATACTAATAATTTTCATAATACAGAACAATTTTGTTCCTGTGTATTTTTGTTCTCCTCCTCCTTTACGCTGTTATTGTGACATCACATCTTTGTCAATTGTGTGCCAACCAACTTCAATTTATAATTATTGCTTTATGCAAATTTTTAAATACCTGAAGGTAAAAAGAGTTACCAATATGAGAATGTATTTATACTGTATTTTATATTTATCTATGTGATTACCTTTACCAGTAATCTTAGATAAAACAATAGAAGAAAATACAATTATAAGCCTATTTCAATAATGATTATAAATGCAAAAATCTTACAGTAGTCAATAAAATCCATGTTTTTGGATGGGTGAATTAATATTGTAAATGATAATTATTCCAAAATTATTTCATAAATTCAATACAAACCTATTAAGCATTCTAGTTGAAACAAATTGAGAACTTGATAAACTAAGTTTCAATTTTCTATGAAAGAATTAAAGTCCACAAATATATAAATAACTTGGTAAAAGAAAAGCAAATTATGTATGAAGGGAAGATCAATATTATCGCACAAAGGCAAAATAACTAAAGAAGTAGAACACATAATTAGAATAATAGAACAGAAAGCACAGGTAGATAAAGACTTGATATATGATAAAGGTTATGACAATTTGAATCAATTTTTAAAACATAAATTTTTAATATATGGGGCTGAGGAAATCCTTTCCTAATCCATAAACAAAATGGATTCTAGATGGATTAAAGACCTACATTTAAAGGGCAAAGTTCCAGATTTATAGGTGATGTGTTGGGGAGGGTGTTATAGATAATAGGATAAAGTGAGGAATTGTGGGGCAGGAATCATAAAAAAACAAAGAGAAATGGCTGTGGTTACATCAAAATTAAGTATTTCTGTTCAGTGAAAACAACATGGACAAAACTTAAAACAGATGATAGATTGGGGAGGTAGGTATTTACAGGTCTAAAATGGATGAGAGACTACCATCAGGGAAATTCATGGAAATCCTATAAGTAAAAAATAAAAAACATATAAAACCCACCATAAAACTGGAATAATGAGAGATACGGAAAGGGTATTCACAGACGAAGAAATCCAAATTACTAAGAATCATAGGAAGAGACTTGAAATCATTAGGAATTAGAGATATGAAATTGAAACACGCAATAAAATTTTACATGGATGAGTTGGAAAATAATTGGGGATGTGAAGAGTGCCAACTTTTGCCTGGCTGTAAAATGCAGGAACCCTCTTATTCTATGCCTTTTAGCAGAGGTTTAAAAATTGTTTTTTATAAAAATGTTATTAAAATGAGGAAAAAGCAGAAATCACTGCTATTACCACCAATATTTTAGTATTAAATACCCATGCAAATACAATAAAGAAAGAAAAAGAGAAAAATAAAGAATGATAAATCTCCAAAAGTTAGGAAGAAATCATTTACAGAGGAAGTGATTACCTTTATAAAAAATCCAAATTGTTAGACTGCATATAAATATAATGCCCTTTAATTATAATATATATGCCAATATTTTGATGTATCCAGCAATGTCTAACTTGAAAATGTAAAAAAAGATGATTTTGTCTACAATAAAATAGTTAGCAGTAATTGATAAGAACAATATAAAATTTTTTTTTTTTTTTTGAGACAGAGTCTCACTGTGTTGCCCGGGCTAGAGTGCCGTGGCATCAGCCTAGCTCACAGCAACCTCAAACTCCTGGGCTCAAGCAATCCTCCTGCCTCAGCCTCCCAAGTAGCTGGGACTACAGGCATGCGCCACCATGCCCGGCTAATTTTTTCTATATATTTTTAGTTGTCTGGTTAATTTCTTTGTATTTTTAGTAGAGACGGGGTCTCGCTCTTGCTCAGGCTGGTTTCGAACTCCTGAGCTCAAACAATTTGCCCGCCTCGGCCTCCCAGAGTGCTAGGATTACAGACATGAGCCACCGCGCCCGGCCAATATAAAATTTTAATGGAGATAGCTATCAGCTTCTATTGAAGAATATTAACTTGAATTCTAATCAAAATTCCAACAAAATACTTAAACTTGAATGGTTAAACATGCATTGTGTATGAAATGCTGTAGATGCTTTAATAATCAGGAAGAACAAAGAGTTAGGACAAGTACCACCATTATAAAAATATGTTAAGAGCTAAAGTAATTATAAAACTGTGTATTGACAAAGAAATGGATGATATATGAATAGCAGTGAATATAGAGTAGAGAAACATACCTACTGACACAAAGAATGCAACAAATGACGATACCAATAGTTCAATTCTATGGGGAGGAATGCTGTAGAAACTAAACTTTACTGGGGAAATTTGTCAGCCATATTATTCCCAGTAAATGTTTTAAAAAAATAAATAAAATTAAGAAGTGGCCAATGGACATAAAAGTAAATTTCACAGAAAAAGTAAGGTATCAAAGTAGGTTCTAGGGTCAATTTTATTAATAACTAGGTAAATGCAAAAAAGGATGTGTGTGTGTTTTCCCATAAAGTTAAAAAGATATAACATAGCATAGTGCCAGTTAATGTGGATATAAAAGGATCCTCTAATACATAGTTGGTGGGAGTATAAATCACATTCATTCCATGAACGTAAAAAATAAAACCATAATAACATGAAAGTATATACAGTTGTCTCTCTGTATCCGTGGGTTCTGCTTCCGTGGATTAGACCAACCGCACATAGAAAATATTTGGAAAGAAAATTGCATCTGTATTGAACATACACAGACTTTTCTTGTCATTCTTCCCTAGGTAATATTGTGTAACAATTATTTACATAGCATTTCATTGTATTACATATTATAAGTAATCTAGATATGAATTAAAGTATATGGGAGGATGTGCATAGGTTATGTACAAATACTATATCATTTTATATCAGGGACTTGAGCATCCATGGGTTTTGTTCTCTGTCAAAGGTCCTGGAACCAATCCCCCATGGATACTGAAGGCTGATTGTATGTCCATATGTAAATATATGTACATATGTAAATATAAACATAAAAATGGTATGAAAAATATTTGACAAAATACATATTTCATGCAGACACACATGCAGCTAGTGTCGTACAAAGTAAATGTAGGTTTATTGGGAAAACTGATACGCATAGAGTCCTTTGAAACAGTGTGTTCTAGTCCTGTCATTGATGTCCCATGGGTGGGGGCCTAGGAGAGGGAGCTTGCCCCCCATATTGCTCTACAAATTTTTAGAAAAGTTGAAAGGGGTTGCTTGGAACATCTAGTCCAATAATAGATCATAATGAAAATTTCCTGGTGAAATTAACTAGCCTTGTTAGAAATAGGGAAATTCCAGAGCACATCAGTTGATGAAACATCATCTTCTTTGGGGGCTGGTCAAAGTCTGCTGAGCTAAATGAATACCACGAGTATGGAGGAAACAAGCCGTCAGGGATACTCAGATCTGTCTTTACTCACACCCAACTGATAATAGCCATTCGTGGAGAAAGATGAGGGATAACATGCGGGGAAGTCTGTGAAGATGAACTTTCACTTTGCACATTGTGTATTCTGTGTGGCTGAATTTGTTTACCAGAAGTAAGAAATAAATCTGTCCCTATGTCATTCAAAATTAATGTAGATTGGGTGCAGTGGCCCAATACTTTGGGAAGTCAAGGTGGGAGGATCACTTGAGCTGAGGTGTTTGAGACCATCCTGGGCAATATTGTGAGACCCCATCTAAAAAATTATCCAGGTGTGGCAGTGCATGCCTATAGTCCTAGCTGCTTGGGAGGCTGAGGCAGGAGAATTGCTTGAGCCCAGGAGTTTGAAGTTGCAGTGAACAATGATCACACCATTGCACTCTAACTTGGGTGACAAAGTGAGACCCTTTCTCTAAAAAAAAAAAAAGAAAAAGAAAAAGAAAAAACGTTAATATAAGACATTGCTCTTGCCTTAGAGTGGAGGGAGGGATGAACACATGCTGTTCTTTCTAATGATAAACAGCATGAATTTAAAGGTATTCTAAATGTCTGGATAGATTTAAAAAATCTTCAAATCTGAGGACGTGCATAAAAAATAAATAAAAAGCTTTTATCTGGATACCATGCATGGATTCTTTTGGTGCTCTCAGTGTAGTTACTCAGCAAAAAACCACAACGACCCCAGTTTGCTCTTTAAGGGCGCAATCACAGTCATTGTGTTAATAGGCCAGGTCTTTTGTAACTAGTTTGTCCTTCACACAAATTTACGCTGAATTTTTGACTTCTTGCCAATGGAGGCTCATAGCATCTGGGAGAAGAAGATAAAAAACAGACTCTAAGCACATAAGCAACTCATTGCCTTTTTCCATGTGACCACACACACTAGACAGAAGTGTTTATTAAATCTAGCAGGATGCAAAGCTTTTGCTGACTTTTAATGGAAGTTGCATGTGAAGTGAAGTATTCACAACACAGACCCACTTCTTCTCACCTGTGGTTTGACAAGCTAGGCACCTCCTATTGTGTTCCTGCCACATTAGTACCCTGGTACAGAAAAACAATCTTTTTCTAATTCTTATCTTTTGAAAGGAAACTAATTAATTTGTGATTGCTGCATTCATTTTACAGATGAAATACATGTTTTGCTTTGTGGGTTCTGCAGTTGTAACAATGGGACTGCCATCCTGCTCAGAAATTGGGGCATCTCGGGTATACTGTGAAAGAGGCCCAACAAAAACCCCATAACAAATGCTTTTCTCCTAGAAAATCCAGACAAATAAATTGTTCCCTGACCATTACCTGGATGTCTGATCACAAAGTCAACTTTCTGTCCCATGGTGTCTTACTGTGTTCTTCCTTTCCTTTTTACAGATGTTGACTTACAAATAAACCACGTATAAAAGGGAGAGGGATAGAGTAAGTGTGTATCAGAGCAAGTGTGAGAGAGTGTCCCCTTATGAGTCCATTTGCTGAGGCTCAAGCTTTGAAAATAGCAATTGCATAACAGTTGGGGCATGGTAGATTGTTGAAAAACTGATATTCAACCTATTTCATCAATAAGTGGTTTAGCAATAAAAAAAAAATTATGATGCACTGCGGTAAATGCTATTGCTAATTGCTCTGCTCTAATTACCCAGATAGAGCTACAATAAATAATTTGGTATCTTTATTTTTTTTTCTGTGACTTTTCCTGCTGTTCTCTCTTTACAAATTGTCTCCTCCTTAATTCTTTGTTTATAGAACTCTTACCTATCTTCCAAGCAATAGATCCTTAAGAGAGCCCGCTGAATTCTCAATCACTGACATGCATACTTTGGTCCCTGGTGTCTTGCATATCCTGTGTCTATCACCATCACAGCAAAGATTAAAGCTGGGCTGGATATTTTCCTTATGTTCCACCAGATCCACTATCTATTCATCTCCACCAGAAGGCTAACTTGCATAAACTATAAGGGACTTCCATAATTTGCAATTTTGGGAAAGCTTTGACCAGTTGGAAGTCATGCAGGTAATCAGAGACAGACAGGAAAATAAGGTCAGGATTTTTATTCCTATGCATTCCTCCTTGAACTGACCATGTTCTTCAACGCCCAGATCAGTGCTTTTTTTCAAGGTGGTTTTCTATAAACAATCCCCTACTGAATGGTTGTCCTAACTCTTCCTCCCCTCATGTCTTCAGCATCGTGGCTTTATAGCTCACTAGCTTTGGCGATAACTTTATTCCTTATGATCACACCATACTCAAATTTCTATAAATAGCCCCTTTTCAAGATATCCCTTCTGCATAAATAACTTTGCCAAATTTAGTGACTTTATCAACAACCATTTTATTTTTCTCATAATATTTTGGGCTCAGAATTCTATTAGGACATGAGTGGCCAGTTCTTCTGCTCCATATAGCATTGACTGGGTTCATTTGGTGGCATGTAGCTGGAGGCTGGATTACATTGTCCAAGAGTGCTTCACTGATATCCCTGGTACATTGGTAGAGACAGCTAGAAGGCTGGGTTCAGATGGGTCCTTCCCCCTTTCCATATAATCTCAGGGCATCTCTGCCTTGTCTTTTCATTAGGGTAGGCAGACTTTTTACATAATGGATCTTACGCGGCTTAAAGATATCCTCTCTTATCAGGCTTGAGTAGAACAAGATGGAAACTGCTAGTCCTTTTAAAAACTAGGCTGGTATCTGGCTGTTAGCTTTCTATTGCAACATAACAAATCCCATCATATTTTTAAGTCTTAATCACGTTCTAGGGAATGAGTTTATACAGAGCATGTACACCAGGGGCCAGGAATCTTGGAGGCCACCTTAGAAGTTTGTTGATCACTCTTCCCATGGCCCTTAATCATTCATATCCCTCCAAAATGAGAAATGCATTCAACCCCTCTCTAATGATTCTAGAGAGTGTCAGACTATCATAGCATCATCTCAAAAAGTCCAAGAACTCATCCAAATCTCCCAAATCAGGTAAAGATGAAACTCCTGAGTATAATCCAGTAAGTTCTGGTTCTGGGGAATATTTTATCTCCATCTGTGGACCTGAAAAACTAAAGAAACAAGTTATGTGCCCCTAACAGCCCCAACATACGATGGTGAGACAAGTATAGGATAACTGTTACAGATATTCCAGTTCGAAGGGGAAAAAATGGAAGGTTAAAAGGCGTAACTGGTTCCCAGAAGTTCTGTAATACAGCTGGACGAATAGTGATATTTTCCTTGACTAGGCGTTAAAGATTAGGAATAAACTTCTGGGTCTCTAGGCTCTGCCTTCTGGGCTATTGTTTTCACTTTCAAAGTCATCTTTCCTTTTTCATGAAAAGTAGCAAGTGTTTGAAGCTGACTGGTTTTATCAGCCTGTTTGCTGTCAATAGAATTTTGATAATCTGAATATCTCCTCTTGTTTCATATACTCTTTGTCCCTTTTAGTCTAAGCTAGCAGTATTTCTGCTAAAAAAAATTCTCAAGAACAATGGATTTTCCTGAGTTTTACCCCATTATGCAAAAGCTATACTCACAAATCTTTTTGATCTTTCTAAGGATTTAGCTTTTGTTTGTGGAGTGGGTTGTAGCTTGTGATTGTAGGAGTTATGCCTTCCTTGTAGTTTTATTTCTTTCTTTATTTTCTGTTTATTATTATATTTTGACATATCGAAAACCTTTCTGGCTGGGGAGAGACTTCCCCTTCCCAGGGCTAGCCAATTCTTAGAGATAGTGTGGGCTCAGCTAGGAGAATGTCTTCATTATACAATCTAACCAATCTAGAGCAGTACTTCCTCTATCTGGCCCAGACACCCCAGGAGGTGATATTCCTTCACCTATATCATCCTGGGGTCAGGTAGGGAGCAAGTAGAGGTCACCCAAGGCCTGCAAAAATTATTCAAACTTCCCAATTCTTGGTGACTTACTCTGTCCTGTCTTACATTTCCCACAGAAACCCCAATAAAGGTTCTGGCCTAGACTTTTCCCTTGCTCCTGTTTTCTGCCACCTGACTAAAACTTGGTGTTCCCCATGCAGACCTGCATGGCATGCAGTGACGCCCCTCTCTAGGACCAGGGACTTTAATAAACTTGTGTTTTTCTGAGTCTCTCCTGTGTCCTCTGTGACTGTACCTGACTGACCATCACCTAAAAGAACACAAAACATTCAGCCTTTTCTTTAGGCCATGCTTTGGGCTGTAGTTTTGTGGGGTATTTTTTATTGTCGTTTGTTTTTTGTTTTTACTTTTAACATTTTTGATGTCTAGAAAGGCTGAGAATTTTCAAAATGATCAAGTCCTATTTCCTTTTTGTTTAACAATTTGCCCTCAATTTATGCCTATCCTCTTGCATTTTACCATAAGCAGCAATAAAGAAACCAGGCAGAACCTTCAGTACTTTGCTTGGAAATCTCCTCGGCTATACATTTGCCTTCATTGTTTGTGACTTCTGCAGTCAGTGGCGGGATGGAGCTTTGCTAAGCTTTCTGAAATTACCTAAGAAGGGTCACGTTTCCTTCAGTTTCCAATACTACATCCCTCATTTTCCTCTGAGCTCTGACTGGGCACATCCTCAGTGTCCACATCTCCCTCAAGAGTCTGTTCAAGGGAATTGAGGATTTCTCTCGTCCACCTAGATATTCTTCCAGCCTCCACCGACTGCCCAGCTGCAAAGCCATTAACGTATTTTAGGTATGCTATACAGCAACAACACATTTTAATACTGAAATCTGTATTAGTTTTCCAGTGCTGTGTAATAAATTGCTACAAATATGAAAGTCTAAGCAACATAAATGTCTCTCTCAGACCTGTAGGTCAGAAGTCCAGGCACAGAAGGCAGGGTCTCAGCTCAGGGTCTCGTAAGGCTAAAATGAACGTGTTGCCCAGGTTGGGGTCTCATTTGCAGCTCAGGGTCCTCTTCCAAGCTCATTCAGATTTTTGACAGAATCCACTTCTTTGACGTTGTGGGAGCTAATCTATTTTCTTGTTCACAACTGTTCAAGGGCTACTCTCAACAAGCAGAGGCTTGCAGTTCTTTGCCACATGTTTCAAACCATAATCCTCTTGCAATTTCAAGGCCAGCAGGAGAATTTCTCTAATGTTTTAAACTAAAATTTCTTGTTTTAAAAAATTTAATTAGATTTAGGACTTACAAGGTTTTTTTTTTTTTTTGTTACATGGATGAACTATATAGTGGTGAAATCAGGGCTTTTAGTGTAGTCGCCCAAATAGTGCATATTGTACCAAGTAGGTAATTTTTCATCCCTCACTCCCCTCCCACTCTCCCTGCTTCTGAGTCTCCAATGTCCATTACATCACTCTGTATGACCATGTATACCCTTCATTTAGTGTCTACTCATAAGTGAGAACATGTGGTATTGTTTTTCCTGAGATACTTCAGTTAGGATAATGGCCTCCAGTTCTATCCAAGTTGATTCAAGAGACATTATTTCATTCATTTTTATGGGTAAGTAGTAGTCCATGATGTGTGTGTGTGTGTGTGTGTGTGTGTATGCACACATAAACCACATTTTCTTTACCTACTTATCAGTCGGTGGGCACTTAGGTTAATTCCATGTCTTTGCAATTGTGAATTGTGCTGTGATAAACATATGAATGCAGGTGTCTTTTTGATGTAATGACTTCTTTTCCTTTGGGTGGACACCTAGTAGTGGGATTTCTGGATGGAATGATAGGTCTACTTTTGGTTCTTTGGGGAATCTCCATACTCCTTTCCATAGCAGTTGTACTAATCCCACCAACAGTGTATTAGTGTTCCCTTTTCACTATATTCACATCAACATCTATTGTTTTCTGACTTTTTCATAATGGCCATTCTGACAGGGGTAAGGTGGTATCTCATTGTGGTTTAAATTTGCATGACCCTGATGATTAGTGACATTGAGCATTTTTGTGTGTTTGTTGGTCATTTGTCTATCTTTCGAAAAATGTCAGTGCATGTCTTTTGCCCAGTTTTTGACGGGGTTAGTTTTTTTGTTATTTTGTTTTGCTGATTTGAGATCGTTGTAGATTCTGGATATTAGTCCTTTTTCAGATGTATAATCTGTGAAATTTTTCTCCCATTCTGTAGGTTGTCTATTCTGCTGATTATTTCTTTTGCTGTACAGAAGCATTTTAGTTTAATTAAGTCCTATTTATTTATTTATTTATTGTTGTGTTTGCTTTTGTGGTCTTAGTCATAAATTCTTTGCCTAGGCCAATGTCCAGAAGAATTTTTCTGAAGTTTTCTTCTAGAATTTTTATGGTTTCAGGTCTTATATTTAAGCCTCTAATCCATCTTGA
>NW_012134858.1:2072938-2073413 GCF_000956105.1 Propithecus coquereli
AATTTTTAAATTTTAATTAGTATGGGCACATAATAGTTGTATGCATTTCCAGGGTATATGTGATGTTTTGATATAGGCATACAATTTGTAATAATCAAATCAGGGCAGTTAAGGTATCCATCACCTCAAACATTTATCATTCCTTTGTGTTAGGAATATTCCAACATAGATGAAAGAAATTGAAGAGGCACAAAAAATGAAAATATATTCCATATCCATGGATTGGGAGAATCAGTGTTGTTAAAATGTCCATAATACCCAAAGTAATCTACAGATACAATGCAATCCCCACCAATGACATTCTTCACAGAAATAGACAACAAAAAACTCTAAAATTTATATGGAACCAGAAAAGACCCAGAATAGCCAAAGCTATCCTGAGCAAAAAGAACAAAACTGGAGGCATCACATTCCCTGACTTCAAATTATACTACAGAGCTGTAGTAACCAAAACAGCATGGTACTGGCATAAATA
>NW_012134858.1:2073489-2077301 GCF_000956105.1 Propithecus coquereli
AATTAGTTTTTTTATATGGTGAGAGACAGGGATCCAATTTCATTCTTTTGAATGTGGCTATCCAATTTTCCCAGTGCCATTTATTGAATAGGGTATCCTTTTCCATTATATATTTTTTTGTCTGCTCTGTTGAAGATCAGTTTGTTGCAGGCATGTGGTTTTATTTCTGCATTCTCACTTCTGTTTCATTGATCAATGTGTCAACGTGATCTGTGTTTTATGCTAGTCTATGCTGTTTTGGTTACTGTAGCCTTGAGGTATAATTTGAAGTCAGGTAATGTGATGCCTCCAGATTTGTCCTTTCTGCCTAGGATAACTTTGGTTATTTGGGCTCTTTTTTGATTCCATGTGAAAGTTAGGATGATTTTTCTAATTCTAAGTCTCTTTCTTCATGAAAGGCCCAGTCTTTTTTCCCATTTATCTGATTAGTTCAGGTTCTGCCAGGATAATTTCCCAACATGTAAAATATACTCACCCTTTACCAAGAGCCTCAGAGGCTCATGTCATTTTGGTATTGAATTAAAGTTTGGGATTCATCACCCAAATTAGGCTTGGGTAAATGAGGCTTTTGTAATATGATTTTAAATATGGTTCTTCTTGATATGAAAAACTAGCATGTTTTCTGCTCCTCACCTGTCAAAACTTATAATGGGTTAACAGAGACTGGATAATCATAGTAGACACCTCTGTTCCGAAAGGGGGAAAATGGAAGACACAAAGTGGTTACTGATCCATAATAATTCTAAAACCCCACTAGGCATAATCTAGTCAACTCTTCTTTAGGGCCCAGTTCTGTTCCCTGGGAAAGATTCTCTGTGGCTTTTGTCTCCACCCTGTGAGTCAACCATCCTTTTCCATAAAAAATTGCTGGTGTTCACAGCTGGGTAGGATTCTCAGCTCATTACTTGCTCCTAGTATATTGTGGGTCCTTCTTTTTGTTTGTTCTTTCTCTGTCCATTTCAGTCTAAATGATTTAAAAATTTTGTTGGTTTCCGTTAAACATTTTAAAAAGTCACAAAATTCCTAGAGTCCCTGTAGGGTTAATATGGAACTCCATTAGATTGCTTGGGCTGCCGTAGCAAAGTGCCACAAACTGGATACCTTAAGCAACAGAAACTTATTGTCTAACAGTTCTGGAAGGCAGAAGCCCAGGATCAAGGTGTCAGCAGAGTTAGTTCCTCCTGAGGGCTGTGAGGAAGAGTCTGTTCCTTGCCTCTCCCCTAGTTTTTGGTGGTTTACTGGCAATCTTTGGCTTCCTTGGCTTGTAGATGCATCACCCCAATCTCTGCTCAGATGTTCCCATGGCATTTTTCCTGTGTGTTTATCTTCAAATTTCCCCTTTTATAAGGACACTGTTCATAATGGATTGGAGCCCACTTTAATGATATCATTTTTACTTGGTAAAAGCTCATCTCCAAATAAAGTCTCATTCTGAGGTAGCAGAGGTTAGTACTTTTACATATGAATTTGTGGAGGCAACACAATTCAACCCCTCACTGGGACACTGTGCTTAATATTCTTAGAAGTGCTCTTTTGTAACTGACACCAAATATAGGGCATGTCCTTAATATTCCCAGAAAGCTGAATCTTTCTTAGGTGTTAATAAGGGTCTTATCATCATGCCCCTGATTTTATCTTTACCTTGAGATCGAAGTTTACTGCCCTGGATTTGAGCTTTGCCTTGAGGACAATTCTCATTTGAGATCCTTTTGCAAGGTAGAAAGACCATCCTGAGCTTTCTATATTCTTTCTAAGTTCTGCTCAAAAACTGAACATTTCTCTTTATCTCTTTTGTCTTGTATCTCTCTGCCCATAAGTAGCTAGAAAAAGTGAGACAGAACTTTCTATATGTTACCTAGAAAATTTTCCATCATCCTCCACAAGTATATGAAGCATCATTTACATTTTTCATGCTCCCATAGGCAATAGTATTGCTACTGTTACAACATAAAAATAGTTTTTTTTCCCCTCTAGCCTCCTATAACATTGTCTTTCTGTTCTTCAAGTCTTCACCAGCAGTCTCGGTAAGGCCCTTCCAACTTGCACTGAATCTCCTAGAGTTTCTTCCAGCTTCTATTCTGTAATTTGTCTCAAAGCCAATGTCACATAATCTTGTTTTCATGTTAGAACAGCATCCTGTTTCCTGGGACCAATTCTGATCCTGCTACCTGTTTCTGCAAAGCAGACTACTCACAGCATTAGTGGATTAAAACAGCTATTATGTTACATGTCAAAATGCTGTGGCTAGGGAATTTGGGCAGGAATGTTTGCCCAATTCTTCTGCCTCATGTGGCTTTAACCTGGTAAATTAATCTGGCAGCTGGTCTGGCCTGCAATGCCTGTGAGAGTCTCAACAACATTTCTGGTACTCTTGTGGGGATGGCTGGAAAGCTGGGATGACTAAGCCCCTCTCCTTCCCAGGGTGTTCTCATGGCACACCTATGTGGTCTTTCCTGCAGCCTCAGCTTATTTCTTTTGTGGTGGGTTTGGGTTTGGATAGGCCAAAGTGGAAACTGCTAGTTCTCTGAAAGGCATAATTTCTTAATCTCGTTGACATCCCATAAAATGTAATGCTACTCCATGTCACTGAGATCCATTTGGATCTTTGTGGTAGATTCTATTATTGGCCCAATCTTTACCCCTTTATTTATCTAAGCCCTTTGTCATTTGACTTTTTTGTTCGTCCTATAGAAGTGGTGCATTTTTGCCATCTATTGACATTAGGCTCAGCCATGTGCTTTACTATAGCCAATGGCACGGAGGCAGAGATATCAGCATGTCTGTTCTGATTTAAGGCCAAAGAGGCCTTTGTGCTTTCACTTATCTTGTCCTAATGCCATCACCATGGGAAGGACATGTGCCTGCTATCCCACTAGATAGCAGGAGAAAGATGAGATACCCATGGAGCAGAGGCTGTACAGTGAAGTGGAGCCATCAAACCTGCCCCAGATTGAAGCAGACGCACATTAGCTGATCTGTAAACCTTGTAAGAAGTAAATGCATATCATTTTATGCCCTGAGATTTTGTGCCTCTTTGTTAGGTAGCATTACTAAGCAAGATTTTACTGATGTAGATTCAGTGGGTGGGAGATATACTCAGAAAAAGTTAAGGGTACTGATATGTCAATAATATTTCTAGGGGTCCAGTGGTCTAGAGTGTGAGGGAATATTCCTTTGAAAGTGAAAGACAATTACCAAACCCCACTCTGTGCAGCACAAAGAGGTTTAAATGCTTAGCAAGTCTCTTAGTGTTGGGGTAGCAACATACACAGATGTTTCTGCCATACAATGGTGTATGCGATTCCAGTAAAATGTTTTTATAAGATCATGAACTAAAAATAGTGCATGTATTTTTGTTACTTAATGTTCTATTTCACTTTTCTCAATACCATCCCCACTGTTTATGTGAGGAGCATGAGAAGTAGCTATTTTAGATCTCAGGTATGAAGAGAACCAAAATGATTCACCTTTTATAATATAGAAGGTGATGAAAATTTATGGTTCCCATTTGGGGAACCTTAGCTTTTCCCCCAGATGAAAGGAAAGATAGGATGTATGTCAAACCATAAAAAGCGTAGATTATAAAAGATGTCTTTTCTTTTCCCCTCTAGCTCTACTCTCCACTGTGTTTCCTTCAGCTCATTGCCAAGGCAGTTGAATTTCACAGATATATCAATGGGCTGTCTTCCTCTGTCTTCTGATTGGCTTCTACCAATGGAGAGTCATTCCAGGAAATTGGAGGGAGGAGAAGAATGTGGTCTTTCTTATTCCTGTGGCTTCTCTTTTTCAAAGTTATTTTTTCAATTAATTTT
>NW_012134858.1:2079626-2080006 GCF_000956105.1 Propithecus coquereli
TCATAGCATACCTGTTTGATCCTTTGACTATACATTTTCATAGAAAGTAATGCTATTCTTATGCCCTTGGTGTGAAGTTGACATTTAATCAGTTGTTCTTGAATAAGTGGAAGAAGAAACGCATGAACAAAATCATCCATAGACATTTAGAATCAGTGTTAGAGAGCAAATTAAAATTGAGGACTACAGGGTTCTCATCCAGGGCTCTGGGCAGGGGGATTCTTATCATCCAAACAGTGCATAAATATTTTCCTCTATATTCCTTCTCTTTGTGTGCCCAGTTCTACTGAATAATTGCTAGCTTCATTATCTGAGTTTCAACAGCAGACATAGCAACTCCGACTTCACACAGGAATGATTTTTATTCTAAAATATGCAAA
>NW_012134858.1:2081622-2081978 GCF_000956105.1 Propithecus coquereli
TAGGTACAATACACAGCACTAGAAAGGCTCAGATAATAAAAATACTTGGAATGTATCATAAAAAACTATACACTTTAAAGTCAAATATGTCTGCTTAGCAAAGATTACAATCTCCATCCGTGACACAGTAACTGATACTTGACCTTTCTGCCACAAACACTATAATACTGGACAGAACATGAAACAACTATATTCATGCATTGAATAGCAGGCAGCATGGATCTATAATCCTTGAGAAAAAAGAAACTCAACAGTTAAGCCTCTATTTGCCCTGGTTCTCTGATTGGTTGCACCTCCCCTATTGTGGAGAAGTCCAACTACAGGGATAATTTTGCTAAGTGGAAGAGGAAAAAAGA
>NW_012134858.1:2082906-2083598 GCF_000956105.1 Propithecus coquereli
GGAGTCTGAGGCATAGGCAGCATTAACTTTCATAAATAAATATATTTCCAGAGTTAGATATGGCAGAGGACCTAGACTTTTATGCATACAGACTTCGGAAAATTAGCATGATAGAACAGTTCACACATTTGCACTTTTAGGATATTTTCCCAAGGAAATCTCTTTAATCTCCCTTCAAAGAGCCTGATCTTCTGTGGGCCTCTGACATGGAGCAAAGACCATCCTGGATTCATGATGATACATGAAGACTGCACACCCTCTCTTCTTGATAGAATATGCAGAACCCCTCCTCCCAGTATCAAGCTGTAAAATGGCCAAAATGCTGGTGAGATGTGGAGCCACAGGTGCTCTCACTCATTGCTGTGGAGAGACGAGAAGGTACAGGCAGCATCGGTGAGCTGAGGACTCTTTGAATGAGAAATGGGAAGCAGCAAATACAGATTTCCCTGGGGAACTCAAAATGGTAGAAAACCATGAGCATAAAGCCAGAATATGTCTGTGAAGATACATAGAATATCATCAGGATAGAGCTGGGGCAGTCATCTGGGGGATGTAGGGGGAACCAGAGGACAAGTTTGTTGCTTGTTTTAGTGAACGAAAGATAAATGAAGGTGTGTATAGGCTGAGATAGAATCAGCAAGGAAAAGATGTTCAGTGAGGTGTTGGGAGAGATAGAACGGAAACCAGCTATT
>NW_012134858.1:2094438-2094776 GCF_000956105.1 Propithecus coquereli
CAAAGTCATAAAATATCTAGGAATAAATTTAATAAAAACTCTCTGTACTTAAACTATAAAATATTGCAGAGTAAAGTTAAAAATACCTAAATAAATGAAATAATGTAAAATGTGCTTGGATTAGGATGCTGAGTATTGTTTAGATGTCATTTTTTTTCCAGATTTATCTATTGATTTAAAGCAATCGCTATGAATTTTTTTTTAGAAATTGGAAAAGTTATACTATACAGCAAGGTAAAGAATCAAGAAAAGCCAGAACAGATATAATATCATGTCATCAGCAAATAGTGAGAGTTTGATCTCTTCTGTTCCCATTCATATGCCTTTAATCCCACTTT
>NW_012134858.1:2094826-2095241 GCF_000956105.1 Propithecus coquereli
GAGAGAGAGAGAGAGAGAGGGAGAGAGTGCATTGGTAGTCTCTGATTAGTACTATTTAAAAACAAATGAGGAAGAAACTAAAAGGAAATATTTGTTCACAGATTCAAATAAGTGAAGAGGGACTTTCTGGTCTAATTTCTTCATAACCACCAAGAGATCCAAATCATTTATAAAAATGTGATTGTTTACTTCATTAGGTTGGGTCACCATCTTGTCCATACCTGACATAATGCTGGGTCACCAGAGTAGAACTTTAAGAAAAAAAATATTTTTTTTTATAGTTGTATGATAAGCAAAATCATAGCTCTTCAAATGTGTCATGTTGTAATCCTTAGAACCTGTGAATATGTTACCTTACACAGCAAAAGTGACTTTGCAGATGTGATTAAATTAAGGATCTTGAGAGGGTGAGATT
>NW_012134858.1:2095291-2095844 GCF_000956105.1 Propithecus coquereli
TATGCCTTTAATCCCACTTTCTTGCCTGATACATCATGAACATCATCAAAATTTAAAACTTTTCATCAAATGACACCGTTAAGCCAGACTGGAAGAAAATAACACAATACACATATATCTGATGAGGGCTTTTATGAAAAATATGTAATAAATTCCTACAAATCAATAATAACTCAAATTCTTAATCCAATCTATAATGGGCATTTGACTTGAAAAAACACTTCACACAAGACCATAAAACAGTGACCAGGAAGCACATGGAAAAGTGCTCAACATTTTTAACCTTAAGAGAAATCCAACCTAAAACCAAAATTTGGTATAATTTCACACCTAGAGTGAATAATATTAAAAAGACCTACAGCATCAACTGTTGGTAAGGCTATGGAGCTACCCAATCCACATAGATTGGCAGTTGGAATGTTGTACAGTAAGTAGTTATAACCACTTTGGAAAACTCTTTAGCACTTTCTAATGAAGTTAAACAAACAGGCTTAGGATGTAGAAAGTTTCAAGTAAGCATTACTTCTATCATAACATTATGAACAAGTTGAAT
>NW_012134858.1:2095894-2097086 GCF_000956105.1 Propithecus coquereli
ACACAGGTCATGGTTCTCATATTCAATAACTGCCCATTTATAATTTTAATGCGAATAATTCAAAATCCAAGTTTTTGACCTTGGGTTGTTTCTAAATGGTTCCTACTTCCCTGAAAGTATCATTTCCACCTCCCAATATTCAACACAGAGCATCTTTTCCAATCATCTCCAATGACAAATATTTCCAAGTTTATCTCCATATTGACTTTACCCCAAACCTTTGTACATTATTTTTCTGTTTTATAAACCATCTCCTAACTTGACCTGGAGAACCATGAGGCTGTAAGTTTTAATTTTACTTAGAAGCTATATATCTGACACCCCAGTCTTTATTAAAATCCCTAACTCTGATTTCCAATTATTCCTTACACAAAAGACTCAAAAGAAGTCTTACATTTTGTAATCATAGTTGTTTTTTATTTGGCCTGGTAATTTGCCAGCTTCCTTAGAGTAGGGCACAGTTGTGCTTTTCATATCTGATTCTTAGTATCTATCATAATATATAATACATATTAGGAGCCCAATAAAAATTATTGAATTAAAAATTTATGATTCAATAAAAAGCAGAAAATCTGCTACCTACCATATTTTCCTTTTGCTTATTACTTTCCCACTCCTATGCTCATACACATGTTTGTATAGTCAGAAGATGCATTCATTTGTTTTTATACTCCTTTGTATCACTGGCATTCATGAATACATTCCAAATTCTGATAAGGTAATAGCATATCAGCTTGATGAAAAACTAGGTAGCTACAACAAATTATCAGAAGGAAGGCACAGTCTCCCATAATCTTCCAGAAACCTGTGACTGCAGGGGAAAAGCAACGTTTTGCAGTGAGTGGAGCAGTTACAGATTTGGACACCTACACAACATCTCTCACTTAGAAATGATCTGGAATTTTACCCATTTTTTTACTGGAGCATGGGAACTAATATGTTTTTCATTTGTTTGTTTTACTCGTGTTATGTGTGTGTGTTTGTCGGTGAGAGAGAGAGAGAGAGAGAGAGAGAGAGAGTGAGAGAGCACAGATTGGTACTATTTAAAAACAAATTAGGAAGAAATGAAAAGAGCAGTTACAGATCTGGACACCACAACATCTCTCACTTAGAAATGATCTGGAATTTTACCCATTTTTTTACTGGAGCATGAGAACTAATATGTTTTTCATTTGTTTGTTTTACTCGTGTT
>NW_012134858.1:2107646-2109105 GCF_000956105.1 Propithecus coquereli
TGTAGGAATGCTACTGATTTGTGGACATTGATTTTGTAATGTGAGACTTTGCTGAATTTATCAATTCTATGAGTATCTTGGAAGAATCTTTGGGGTTTTCTAGACATAAGATCATATCATCAGCAAAGAGTGATTGTTTGAGCTCCTATTTCCCCATTTGGATACCCTTAATATCCTTTTGTCTAATGGTTCTGGCTAGGACTTCCAGTGCTATGTGGAATAGAAGTCGTGACAATGGTCATCCTTGTGTTGTTGCAATTCTTACCGGGAATGCTTTCAACTCTTTCCCATTCGGTATTTTGTTGGTTATGAGTTTGTCATAGATGGTTTTTATAATTTTGAGATTCATTCCATCTGTGCCTATTTTGTTAAGAGTTTTTAGTCATAAAAGGGTGCTGAATTTTGTAAACTGCTTTTTCTACATCTATCGATCATATGATCTTTGTTTTTTCTTCTGTTTATGTGGTGAATTACATTTATAGATTTATGTATATTGAACTATCCTTGCATCCCTGGAAGGAAGCCCATTTGGTTGCGGTAGATTTTTTTTGATGTGCTGCTGAATTTTGTTTACTAGAATTTTT
Organism: Propithecus coquereli; assembly: GCF_000956105.1. Lineage (NCBI taxonomy): Eukaryota > Metazoa > Chordata > Mammalia > Primates > Indriidae > Propithecus > Propithecus coquereli. The sequence continues at coordinate 2,108,231 of NW_012134858.1, forward strand.
TGAGAATTTTTGCATCTATATTCCTAAGGGGTATTGGTCTATAGTTTCTTTTTTTGTTGCTGTTGTGTTCTTTCCTGGCTTTGTTATACATGAGAGCTATTTGCAAGATGACTTCAGTGAGTATATTCAAGAAAGATTGTAGGCAGGGCAGGTGAGCTAAAATAGACCTTTCAAATTTAAGTGGAGTTGCAATAGAACCTGCCGAAATCTGAGGACAGTGAGTATATCTTCTTAATGAATCGACACTTTCATCATTATATGTGATGTCTCTATCTCTGGTAACACTCTTCTTTTGAGGTCTTCATTTTCTGGTACTCATATAGCTTTACAAGCTTTGTCATATTTAGTGTTTGTATAGTACAGTGATGTATAGCATAGCAATACATTACATTTCAGTCAACTATGGACCACATACACGGTGGTGTTCCCATTAGACTAAATACCATATTTTTACTGTACTTTTTCTATGTATACACAGTAATATTGAATAGTTAATATTACTCTTTGTAATTGATAGAACAAGTATATACCACATTTCATTAATCCACTCTTGAATTGATGGACACTTGGGTTGATTCCACATCTTTATAACTGTGAATTGTGCTGCAATGCATATTCTGTGTAAGTGTCTTTTTGATAAAATGACTTTTTTTTCCTTTGGGTAAATACCCAGTAGTGGGATTGCTGGATCAAATGACGAGTTTACTTTTAGTTCTTTGAGGAATCTCCACACTATTTTCCACAGAAGTTGTACTAGTTTGCAGTCCCACCAACAGTGTATAAGGATTCCTTTCTCTCTGCATCCATGCCAGCATCTGTTGTTTAGAGACTTTTTGACAAAAGCCATTTTCACTGGGGTTAGGTGATATGACATT
>NW_012134858.1:2110863-2111394 GCF_000956105.1 Propithecus coquereli
AATAATAAGAAAACACAACGTCTGCTGGTACTTACACAACATTGTACCAGAATTTCCAACTAGTTAAATAAGGCAAGAAGAATAAACCAAAGATACTAAAGTTCAAGAGGAAAAAGCATAATTGCTTTTATTTTCAGGTGACATGATTGTGTGTGTATAAAATCCCAAAGAATCTAAAAGAGGAAAAAATAAAACTCTACTAACATCAGTAATAGTATTTCACAGTATTGCAGGGAAGCATGTCAATACACAAAAATCAATTTTATTTCCATATATGAGGAATAAACATTTTTATTTCCATATATTAGGAATAAACTATTTGTAACAAGAAATTTAAAACTACAATGACATTCTAACACATCAAATACAAATCTAACCAAATATGTTTAAGAAGAGTACTCTGAAAGCTATAGACCATTTCTGAGAGCAATTAAAGAAAACCTAACTTAATAATTAAGTACTCCATATTTATGGATTGGATATCCCAATAGTATAAAGACATAAATTATCTTAAAATTGATCTTTAAATTA
>NW_012134858.1:2111444-2111941 GCF_000956105.1 Propithecus coquereli
AGAATATATTCCATAATCGAAATGGCCTTTAATTGATAACAAATAATGAATAAGATTTTAGAAAACTTCAAATATCTGGACATTACAAACACACTTGTTAAGTATGCCATGCATCAAAGGAGTTAAAAATGTTATCTTAAAATATGCAAAGGGAGTTAAAAATATTATGAACTAACTGATAATTAAAGTACTCTCTCTTTCTCTCTCTCTCTAGAGAGATCTCAAAGTTGAAGGCCGTAGCTAATGCTGAAAGAGAACTTTATTGTTTTAAATGCTTATGGTAGGAAAGCACAGAGTTATAAATTCAATGATTTATACCGTGACCATAAAAAGGCAGAAAAAGAAGAGCAAAGTAAAATCACAATAAATAAATGAAAGAAAATAATAAACAAGAGCAGATATAGAAAAAGTGGAAAAGATATTAATACAAACAGTAGAGAAAATAAAGTGAAGCTTGTTTTTTGAAGAGAGTCTAAAGCTGTTACTCCTCCAGCAAG
>NW_012134858.1:2114042-2114508 GCF_000956105.1 Propithecus coquereli
ATAAAAAAAAAAAAAGTTATGAAAGGTATCACAATGGAAACTGAAGTTGGAGGAAAAGGAAGATCTTGTGTGATAGGTTAAGACTTTTGAAATTTACCTAAAGTCAGTGGATTTTGCACAGGAGAGTGGCATGAGCAGATTTCCCTTTTGGAAAGACCCCCCTGACAGCAGTGTGACTGACAGATTGGAAGGAACTGGGGTCGGAGGAAGTGTAATGTGGTAAGCTACAACTGCAGAAATACAGGCGATACTTAAATCTTAACAACAAGAAGCATCAGGAAGGTGGAGAGACAGCATCGGATGTTTTGATTTGGAGGTTTTGTGCCATTGTCAGCTTGGGAATGAGCCAAGATAATCAGTGTATCTGTGGACCATTTTAAATTTTCAGGTCAGTTCAACCTGAAAGACTCAGGAAGTCTTTAAATGCAAAAACATCCAGAGAGAGTTCAATAGGTAAATGAAAAGG
>NW_012134858.1:2114979-2115298 GCF_000956105.1 Propithecus coquereli
TATAAAATAATACAGTATAATATGACATAATACAATGTTCTGTATATATACTTTTTAAAAAACGTTTCAGAATAAGTTGAAGGAAACAAAGGCCTAAATTTGGTAGGGAAATTATTTCTATAATAAAACGAAGAAACTGCATAAAAAAATTAATTAATTAATTAATACCATCAGCATTTGCCTGGCTGTCTGAATAGACATCTTAACATTCATCCCTCTCCTTCATCTCCCATGGACCATTAAGTTCTTATTTTACCCCTTAAATCATTTATTTAATCCTTGATGTTTTGGCCTCTTAACTGGTCTTTGTTTCATAGTC
>NW_012134858.1:2117588-2118927 GCF_000956105.1 Propithecus coquereli
CACCCCAGCTATTTTAGGTAAAATAAAAGTACCATAAAAATTCATTGTAGTAAGAAAACTATTCTAGCACTGATCTGCTTGCTAGTTTCAGTGCTTTGCATGTTTCTACAATGCACCGCAGCTGACTGGAATGTGAATACAGAGGCCAGCGATTTCATTTTACAATATTCATTTGTGGAATGAATAAATGAAACCCTGGTTAAACAAAGGCCTTTTAACACTCAACCTGACCACATATTGCATTGAACTTCAGCTGTTTCGACAATCCAGCCTTGTTACTTTTAGTATGCAGAGTCCCTTTAAAGGGTTCTAGAATCCATCACCAGCTTTAGTTAAGCCATCTTCCAGTTGGCTCAGCTAAAAGAAACTCTTGAGAAAATAATAACGTCCTTGTTCTTATTATTGTTCTTGTTGTTTTCTTCCTTCTCCTCTGCTCCTCCTCCTCCTCCCTCTCCTTCTCCTCTTTCTTCTTCCTCTTCTCTCTCTTTCTCTCTCTCTCTCTCACTTTCTATCATTTATAGAGATGATTGTTATAGGGTGTGGTGTCAACCAATTAAATCACAGCAGAAAAAATTCAAAGCCCTTTAGAGAACAACCACTACCCATTGTTCTATTTTGTGCAGTCTAAATACTCTCAGGAAAGTGTTTTCCAAGCTACAATAATCTTCTTCAAAGAAAACCAGCACTTCTACATTTGATTTACAATGAAGCAATTGGTGTGCATTATGATCCTGAGATTTAGAGGCATAATTATAAGAAGAAGTAGACATTTAGGATCTAAATAAAATGGAAAGCAAGAGGTAAAATCTATGAACTGTGCATTAATATGCTAAGTTAATACACTGTTATATAAATGGAACTGCCAGCTCAAACTGTACTGAGCCCTAAACAATGATTCCTTGCATCTTCCTATAGATTTGTGGAACAAAAATATTATGATATCCTCATAAGACCAAATCAAAATATTATAGCTATAGAAGAGTTTCTGTTTGGACAATATGAAGCACTGAGATTTATTATACTGAGCAAATAGTACTAATAAATTTTCAGAACAAATTGCCTCTTGAAAAATTGGTGCTTTTCCTGAACTATTTACATTTACCATATAGTGTGGGGAGAGAAATAAGGCATCGGTAGCTTCCTCACAATGTACTGAGCTGGATGAAAATTTACTTCTTGATTGCCAACTAAAATTAATACTTTACCGTAGTGCGTAGAACCATAGGACCTGGAGCTAGAAATGTGCCTTGTAATACATTTTTCCAAGTCCCACATTTCATAGATCAGGGTTCTGAGGGCTAGAACTAGGATAACATTCATTCTTTTACCTAGAAAAAGT
>NW_012134858.1:2118977-2120247 GCF_000956105.1 Propithecus coquereli
ATCTCCCATGGACCATTAAGTTCTTATTTTACCCCTTAAATCATTTATTTAATCCTTGATGTTTTGGCCTCTTAACTGGTCTTTGTTTCATAGTCTACTTTAGTGATTCCCACAATGTGGTCCCTGGACCAGCAGCATCAGCCTCATCTGAGAACTTGTTGGAGACCTACTGAATCAGAAACTGAAGGGTCAAGCTCTGTGATCTGTGGTTCAGTAAGCCTTGCAGGTGACTCTGATTCATGCTACTCTCAAGCACAAGCAAGGCAATGATCAGCAGCATGGTATCCCAGTGTCCTTGGTTAGGAGTCGGGAGACCTGGCATCAGGTGAGTATGCCTAAGACATTCCACCTGTCTGCATTTTGATTTCTTCATTTGTCTATTAAATTGGTTCAATTAGATTATCTTTGGGATAGCTACAAGTACATATCTGAATGCTTTTTAGGTGATAATCCCTGTGAAGTGTTGGAATGCATTAATTCATTTAATATTAAATAAAACTTTGCAGTAGTTACTATCATATATATGAACAAACTGAACTATAGGGGAATTACTTCCCCAAATCACACAGCCACCACATGAGTGCATGGTTCAGAGGAAAGCAAAGCCAGTGAGCAACCTCTTCACCTTTGCTCTCTCCTCCTTCTATAATACCCCACTCTGTGCAAACAGAGTGGCAAAAGCAAGTAGAGTTTCTGAGATCAATAAAACACCGTGACATTGTATTAGAATCCATGCCAAAAGAAATAGTCTCGTGTTTGGAAAGGGCACTGAACTGACTTGGAAAATTAGACCACGGATGATGAGTGACACCAGGGGGTTGATTCCCACTACGTTTTTACTTTTCCCACAGGTAAAGGTACTTGTGGGAATTTTTCTGAGTAAATATGCCATACTGCATATTTTACAAGTACATTTAATCTCTTCTAGCAATTAGTCTGCAGGTGTGTATTTCAGGATCGAGTGAGTAAATGAGTTTAAAGAGTTTGCTAAGTTTTGTAGAGAACCAAGGACAAATCTGTTATTTTTCAAGGTTGAAATATGGCACAGACATTGGAACATTTTTATAGCTTGAAATATAGAACATTGGGTGAATAGTTCAGATGAAGTATGCTTACAAAGATAAATAGAAATCCACCCCCCCCCCATACAGGACAGCATTTCTTTAAATAAACGTATGTATACAGTTAGGGGGATGGCGGTTCCCTCTCAACCTGTTCTCCCTGGAGTGTTCACATCTTGGCTGAAAAGAGCCTGTTTCATAAGCCTGAT
>NW_012134858.1:2120297-2121393 GCF_000956105.1 Propithecus coquereli
GATTACATGCATCAAAGCTTATTTTATTGTACTCTTAAGGGATATGTAGTTAACAATTAAAAGATTTTGTCTTGATAAGAAAAATGTCAAAAGTCATTAAAAGTAAATTACAAAACCATAGAAAGTACTCAGTCTAAATCTTATTTAATCTAAGTGACTTGAACAGTCACTTAAATTTCCTGAAGCTTGTTTCTTAATCCAGTATAAACATGCATACCACCAAAAAACTTGTTGAAATTTATTCACAGAATTGAAAATGCAAACCCTCTTCCAATCCTCATCTAACTGGTATATTATTATTAGGTGATATTTTCTGTTAGTCGGACCCAGCCTATGATATCATAGGCATGGTCACTAGACTCTCAAGTTGTGCCTTCCATGTATTTAGTTGCATTCAAAAAATGGAACTTATGGGTCTAAGTTTCTGCAACCTACATATCTTTCTTTGTGTGGCCCTATTTAAATTGGGCCTATGCTTTAGGGACTGTGTCTGAGATCCTAACTGGATTGCTGGCCTGGAGTGGGACAAACCAAGGATTAAATATTATAATGTATGTAGACTATTTATCATGGTTTATGCCACATAGTAAAAACTATAAATATCAGCTTTTATTATAGTTATAGAAACCATTTTTATCTGCAAAAAGTTATGAAAGGTATCACAATGGAAACTGAAGTTGGAGGAAAAGGAAGATCTTGTGTGATAGGTTAAGACTTTTGAAATTTACCTGAAATCAGTGGGTTTTGCACAGGAGAGTGGCATGAGCAGATTTCCCTTTTGGAAAGACCCCCCTGACAGCAGTGTGACTAACAGATTGGAAGGAACTGGGGTCGGAGGAAGTGTATGTGGTAAGCGACAACTGCAGAAATACAGGCGATACTTAAATCTTAACAACAAGAAACATCAGGAAGGTGGAGAGACAGCATCAGATGTTTTGATTTGGAGGTTTTGTGCCATTGTCAGCTTGGGAATGAGCCAAGATAATCAGTGTATCTGTGGGCCATTTTAAATTTTCAGGTCAGTTCAACCTGAAAGACTCAGGAAGTCTTTAAATGCAAAAACATCCAGAGAGAGTTCAATAGGTAAATGAAAAGG
>NW_012134858.1:2123493-2125089 GCF_000956105.1 Propithecus coquereli
GTTTTTACTTTTCCCACAGGTAAAGGTACTTGTGGGAATTTTTCTGAGTAAATATGCCATACTGCATATTTTACAAGTACATTTAATCTCTTCTAGCAATTAGTCTGCAGATATGTATTTCAGGATCGAGTGAGTAAATGAGTTTAAAGAGTTTGCTAATTTTTGTAGAGAACCAAGGACAAATCTGTTATTTTTCAAGGTTGAAATATAGCACAGACATTGGAACATTTTTATAGCTTGAAATATAGAACATTGGGTGAATAGTTCAGTTGGAGTATGCTTACAAAGATAAATAGAAATCCACCCCCCCCCCCATACAGGACAGCATTTCTTTAAAAAAACGTACGTATACAGTTAGGGGGATGGCAGTTCCCTCTCAGCCTGTTCTCCCTGGAGTGTTCACATCTTGGCTGAAAAGAGCCTGTTTCATAAGCCTGATACCTAGGAGTAATTGTGGACATGTCCCTATCCTGTTCTTGAACATCCAATCCATTACCAGTCTAGAAAATCTTACTTCCTAATGTTCAACTTTTCTATATCTCTACGGCTACCACCCTAGTCCAAAGTGTCATTACCATTGGCCCCGGCTTCTGCCGTATTCCCTAACTGACCCATTGAGAATCTCATTATCTTTTAAAAGTACAAACTGGATAATTTAATCCTCTATGTAAAACCTGAGAGTAGTGTATTGGTTCTCTACTGCTATAGTAACAAATTACCCACAAATTTGTGGCTTAAAACCATGCAGATTTATTCTCTCACAGTTTTTGTAGCTCAAAAGTCCAGGAGGGCTCAGCCAGGTTCTCTCTGTAGGTGTTTCAAGGCTGAAATCAAGGTGTCGGCACAGCTAAAAGATGCATACAGTTATCCAGATAAAAAATAATTGTGGTTTGAGCTAATGTGGAGATAGGGGTATACAGCAAATTCGGGGACTGTTTTATAGGAGAATGTAGAACTCTCTGGAATTTGTAACAAGAAGAGCATTCATTACAGGTAAACTCAGAACCTAGCAATTTGCTCAATTTCCCAAAAAATAAGTCTGATTTGACAGGATTCCAGCATGTCTTGCCTTCCTTATGGAATATGATAAGGTCTTTTCCCTTTTTGAATGTTCCAGAACCTTTCTTTTTGTATATCTTCATATACTGTGTACAATCCAGTCATTCCGAACCTCTCACCATTCCTTGAAGAAATGGATAATGTGAATGACCCATAATTCGTGCCTGGCATTTCTAGTGCCTGGAGTATAAACTCTGTCCAGAAAAGTCAAACAAGAGCCAGCTCAAATGTCACCTCCTCCACGAATCCTTTCCTTACTGGCTCCTCAAATAATGCATTCATTTCCATCGGTCAAAGAGAGAGAATTCTTCAGCAGCATTTTGTTCTTTTCGGTCCCCCAGCAGACTGGATGAGGCTCACCCATTTTAGGAAGGCCGTCTGCTTTTCTCAGTCTACCAATTCAGATACTAGTCTCTTCCAAAAACATCTTCACAGAAATGCTGAGGATGATGTTTAACCACATATCTGGGCACCCCATGCCCCAATCAAATTGACAATTAAAATTAAGTGTTGACACATATTTGACTTCCATTGTCA
>NW_012134858.1:2136534-2137335 GCF_000956105.1 Propithecus coquereli
TCTATAGTTTTCTTAAAACATGGCCATCTAGCCACATTATGTAATTACGCAAAGAGTGAGTCACAATTTTGCAAATAAATACCAATTTTTAGAGATAGCTACACATTAAAGGGTCTTCCTTATATTTGCATGGTGCAGTGTAATTCACGAAATGCTTTCACCCAGATTATCTCATTGTCTCATCATTATAGCCTTGCAGGGACTCGGGGTCATCATTTTAGGACATCTCTTCCAATTGTCAGAACTTGGGAAATAGAAAATGTAGGCAATTAAGTGAAGTTATTCTGACCTCAGGAGAACAGTCTGAAGAATTAGAAAAGGAGTTTTTTGTGATTATTTTTCTTTAAAATTCTCACATTTTAATAAGAGCAAGATATAGCAAAACTTACTCCTTATCACTAACAATCTGGTAAGTCAAAGCTTCACTTAATATTTTTCTCCATTACCAGCCATCATTGGTCTATGGCCTCACCCCATCTCTTAATAGTTATTTTGATTCTTACTTTAGGCATTTCTAGTGGCAAAGGAAAAATGTTCATCTTCCTAGCAAGCAGCACCTCCCAAACACACATGCACACACACATTCATTCCTCCACCTCATTAAACTGTTTGAAAACTGTCAATTCTCTCTACTTGAAATTTTACAGTACAGACATGTGTTTGGTTTAACAATAGCCTTTTAAAAAACTAAAATACTTCTGGTCATGTCATTAAATTTGGTGTGAACTATGATATTTAATCAAATTCTTTACTTCTGTTGATTTTTGGCAGTGATTAGAATTTTTTTGGTAGAAGTTATTG
>NW_012134858.1:2137385-2140322 GCF_000956105.1 Propithecus coquereli
TATTACTATATGTGCACTTAAGCGTTGATCAGTTAAAACCAATTTGATGGTGAGTACATGTGGTGCTTGTTTTTCCATTCTTATGATACTTCACTTATTAGAATGGGCTCCAGCTCTATCCAGGATAATACAAGAGGTCTAGCATCTCTATACTTTTTAATTACTCAAATGCTGCCTTTCTTTTGTTCTTCTAGTATAAAGAAGACTCTTGTAGCAAATCCAGAAACAAGAAATCAGTATGCAGAAACTCAGGAGATCCGAAACCCAATGCCTGACAGATTGTAACATGGTATATCCCATAGAACAGTCAGTGAAGAGGTTGTAGGTATTGGTCCATTTAGGGCTGGATAAAAGAAAAACAAACAAATCTGGCCAACTGTCTATTATGACCATCAAGACAAACATCTGGTCCAACAATAGACTGAATATGTGTGTATTTTTGGATAGTGGAAGAAATAAACATAACAACTGGAAAAAGTCCCAAAGAATGTTCATGCCTTGTGTTCTTGAGGTGAAGCCATCTCCCTCCCAAAAGTTTAGCCAAACCTACCAAAGAAATCAGATTCCTTTGCTGCTTTCTGATGGTCTCCCCCTCAAATGCACTAATTGATGGGAGTTAATAATTCATATTTAAACCAGTGACATTTAAGATTACAGAAGGCAAAAAGCTGATCATTTATCTATAATTTCTCTCCTTTTAGCTCATTCATGACCTGTGTGGGCATTCCCCCAAGTTAGTCCCCTGAAGTCAACCTGGGTCCGGGTATATTCCTCTCTACCCACCCTCTCAGAGAGTTGTTTCTGATCGGGACCAATACTACTTTCTTATTGTTTCAAAGTCCAGCATATACATCCCTTACCTCTTTCTTCACCTTAGGACACTGACAGTTATTTTTAAATTATTTAAGAATCTGGGAGAATGAAGATTCTTTAATATTTGTGGTAGAAGAATGCACGAAAGCCATTGAACTTTGAAACTACTGAGAGAATTGCTTTAGCATGGGACAGAGGATTGTGGAACCTCAATGTCCGTTAATAGAGTATTAATTGATGCCTCACACAATACGGCTTCATTGCTGGCACTTGCCCGTCAGAGGCTACATGAAGAAGACCCCATCTTTTGGAGACAGAGCACCACATAGTGCAACGATCCCTTAAACTATGGAAGGAAGCCGTCTATATTGTCACACAGGCATAATGAAAAATAACTTTTTCCATCCCTTGTTCCAAAAGAGAGACAAAGACTATCTCAAACTACTCCACATTATCTCAGTGTCTAAAAAGAATGAGTGTCAATTTATAAAAAAGAAGAATTAAAAGAAACAAGTTAATTAAAGCAGTATATACAGAATCTTGTCCCTTCTGTCCTCATTGGACTAAGTGGCAATAGTGGATATGTAATAAAAGAAGTACAAAAGGGACCCATCAAAGTTCAGAGGTATACATGTATATGGGTGAGTCTGTGGGACTGGTTGCCAGATGAAATATAAGATCAATAGTTTTACAGATATTATCCATACCTTTGGGTCAAGGCGCAAGTATAATATTAATAGCAGCTTGCACCTACACACTGTCTACTGTGCTAGGCAATGTTCTAACTACTTTATACACATTAACTAATCCTCACAACAATAGGTGTAGAATTATTATTCTGACCTTACTAATAATGGAATGGAGAGACAGAAAACTTATGTAGCTCATGCATGGTCACAAAGCTAGTAAATGGAGAAGATGGGATTCGGAAGAAAGCCTGTGCTCTAATTCCCCTAAGCTTGCCTCTCTTAGACCATGTCCCCTGTTCTCCACAGTGCTATGGAAGGGAACACTGAAAGTTCCCATGGGCTTCAGTTGTGAATGTTGTCTGAGAGTGGGAATCTATAGTCTTCCCAGAGACTACAGGGAATTGGCAGGACGAATACCCACCTGGTGGGCCCCAGGATTATTTCACTGGTTGTTAAAATGAAAATCCTGCTGACCGAAAGGAAAAGACCAGCTGCTCTTACCTCTGGGCACTTCCTGCCTTCTGTCCCCTCCCCTTGCAGCCCTAAGATAGGACTCCCCAGGATCCTTGAAGTAGAAGGGCTGACGCTGGCACAGCCAGGGCCTCTAACACTCTATTCCACTGCTCTGGCCAGCATCTGCTCTGGTTGCCAGTAGCTGTGCCATACCAGTTGGAGTGATTTTTTGAATATACCTCTGGATATGGGACAAGGCGAGGTGCTATGATGGGCAGACTGCCTTGGGATTTGGGACATGATGAGCTTCCATCTCTCTCTCTCAGGGGATCCCCAAAGTGGAGAGAGCTGTCTAGGAAATAAATCTGCTTTGAAGAACCACCTGCCATTATTCATTTATCTCCACCAGTACCAAATATTTCCTGTACGGGGAAAACATTAGTTGTGAGCTAACATGGTATGCAGTATCAGCCCTCAGTGAACAACCCCTCCAGTGTACCCGAACCCAGAAGCTAACCCTCCAGCCCTAGTTCCTGCTGTTGTGGCTGGCAGCAATGATCACTTGATGGCCAGGGGAGACCAGTGGTCAGTGGGAAGGGAGGATCAGGTCTGGGGAATCACTGAATCGACACCAATTCATACATCCCAAGTTGATGGAGATTCACTGGATCACATGATCTTATAGTTTCAAGACTAACCTGTTTGGCAGAAGACAAGATCCTAATAGAAAGAAATAATAATAGAAAGAAATTACATTTGTTTCATGTTCAAGAGTGTAATTATTGCAATAGCATTTCTCCACTCATATTACAAAATATTAAGGCATATGTGAGGTGGAAAAAAATAATGGAAGTGATTTAGGCTGATCTCTGGCCCTCAGAAGAACTTCTATAGTTTTCTTAAAACATGGCCATCTAGCCACATTATGTAATTACGCAAAGAGTGAGTCACAATTTTGCAAATAAATACCAATTTTTAGAGA
>NW_012134858.1:2155617-2156818 GCF_000956105.1 Propithecus coquereli
GGCACCTGAGAAAATTACAGATGCAAAGACAGCCAGACCTTTGCAAGGAACTACGAACATCTCAGTGCTGCTGGGGCACAGAGTGTGAGACAAGTGGGGTGACAGGAGAGAGAAGAGGGCTAAGCCCTGCATGATGTGTAACGGAGTGTGGACTTTATCACAGAGCTGATGGGGCTCTAGTGAAAAGATTTAGAAGGGAAGAAATTTGGTCAGAATTGCAGCTCAGTGGATGATGGATTTGAACATTCGAACAGGACAGGATTAAAGAAAGTGACAGAAGTAATTCAGATGACCAACAGTGAAGTCTTAGAGCAGTAGCAAAAGGCCCAGAGTGAAAAGACTGATTGTGGAAATAACTTCAGCAGAATACGATGCTGGCAAATGAGGAGTCCGAGTAGAGAGAGAGGGAAACAGAGGAGACCAAAATGAGCTCCAGCTTCCTAGAAAACACAAATTGAAGTGGGATGAAAAGATACGAAGACTCTGGTTCCCTATTTCCTTCAGCAAGAAGCCCTGATGCCACAGTAATAGAGCCAAAGCTTGGAACTGCTGAGCAAGTCCAGAAGCTGTTGTCTGTGCTTTACAGAGAGTAACTCATTTCATCCCTACAAGAACTCCACCTACACCTTGCAGATGAGAATACCAAAGCTCAGAGTTCATGGAACCTGCCTGAAATAGCACAGCAGGGCCATGAGTCAAGCACAGGCAGTGCGGTTTCAGAATCTCGGTACCAGAGTCTGTGCTCTTCCCGCCTGCACTTCTCTACTTAGCAGTTCCAATTCGGCAGGCAGGACTAAGTGTTAACTCATCCCCAGCTCCACACGTCCCCTAGGCAAGCCTCTGGCACCATTCTCCATCCCTCCTGCTTGCTGCTTATACCACTGCAGAGAGGGCAGCAATGTCCAACCTCTGCTAGGCTGAGGCTGCTTGAGTGGAGAGGACAGAGAGAGCAAATCCATTTGTACTCACCATCAAATTGGTATTAACTAATCAACACATAAATGCACATATAAGAATAACATCTATTGGATGTTGCGCAGGGGGGAGGGGGGAGGAGGGAGGAGGGGACCGGTATTTGTATACACAAGGAGTGCAATGCGCACCACCCCAAGAATGGAAAGACAAGCACCACATGTACTCACCATGAAATTGGTATTGACTGATCAACACATAAGTGTACATATAAGAATAACATCTATTG
>NW_012134858.1:2156868-2158409 GCF_000956105.1 Propithecus coquereli
GGATGGTTTAAAATGTCCATTTTTGACCTATTTGGGTCTTTGTTACATATATTAAAGGGCTTTTCTGCTTGAAATTATTAACACTTTGGACTGAATAACTCTTTTTTGGGGGGAGTGGGGGGGAGCTGTCCTGTACATTCTAGAATGTTGTTTGGCAGCACCCCTGGCCTCTGCCTGGTTCTAGATGCCCATAGTATACCCTCCTCACCCCCAAGAATTATGACAACAAAAATACTCCAGACGTTACCACATATCTCCTAAGAGTGAAGATTGTCATCAGCTAAGAGAAGTAAAGCAAAGGGGTGACCACGGCAAGTAAGTGACAATCTTGGATTATAGTGGAGATCCGGAAGACTACACATCTCTTGATCACTTAAATAATTACTAATAAATAGTAAGCGTAGCTAACATTTATTTAGTGCATACATATGAAGTAAATACTATAATTCCTTTTCACATGTGGGGAAAGTGAGGCACAGCATGGTTAAATCATTCCCCTAAGGTTGAAGGCTTGTAAATGGTAAAGTGATTATTTAAAGTCAGGTAGCACGGGGTCAGTGCATTCTTTATACACTCTACATCCTCTGATGGCAGACACTCTTGGTGATCTACCCATTTTCAAGCCCCCTGCCTTGTAGGAAGAGCCGTACTTCCATTGGAGGGGCTTCTGATGTCAGAAACTTGACTTCCCTTTCTGCACAGCTTTGTCATAAACCACTAATCCATCATTACTAGTGGTTTGGCTTGAAGTGAGGGTGTGGCCGCTGCTGGTGGACACTCTAGCAAAGTATTCCTCGTGGATAAAAGAGAGATATGCTAAGTGAGCCTTCTCCTTTCCTTGCCATTTAGACTCTGAGATATGGCATCTGTAATGAGTATGGCAGCAAAGTCAAGGAGCGAAATCCAGCGTTTCAAGACTTGGAGTAGAAGGATAATATCACTGAGACTCTAACTGACCCTGGGACTACCCACCCCCAAACATCTATTTCGAGAGATAAAAACCTCCTTTTGATTAAATCACTTTTACTTGGGCATTATTTCATCTCCAGTTGATACCGTCTTAGCTTATACGCTCCCAAGAAACAGATAGGTTAGACGTCCTTTATTTTACCCTTTTTAGGGAACTCAGATAAGACTATTGATTTAATCATGCTCTTTCATTCATGACTCTTAGTTCTCTCTTGTTATAGCTACATCTTTATTCTTTTTAATCTCCATTTCCTACCAGCAATAAATCTGAAGATTTTGATATGGATATTTTTATTAGTATGCATTTATGTCAAATGTTGAATGGCATTTTGTTTGCATGTGTTGCTAATTTATATAATAAAAACAGGATAAGTAATTACAGAGCGTTTAATATTTTCCAGGAATTTACCAAAATGCTTTTCATACATTGACTCATTTAATTCTCACAACAACCCTATAAAGAGAGGCACATCATTATTCAAACTTTATGAATGAGGAAACTGAGTCACGGAGAGGCATCCAAATCATGCTGGGCTACAGATATCATTATTGTTCTGCTTATTACATTTTTC
>NW_012134858.1:2158459-2160971 GCF_000956105.1 Propithecus coquereli
ATTTCACATATTCATAGAAAAAGTAATTTCTAATGATCTGCACTTATATGAAAAGAATTTAGAATTGCAAAATAAAGTTATTGTGATAAGCAACTAAAGTAGGGCTTCATTCTAAATTTATATCAATGCAATTCACCTAGATAGAGACAGACAGTGCTAAGTACAAGGTTATTTTTTAAATATTTATTAAACATTCAACAGATTCTTATTAGACCTTTTCTCTGTTCTAGACTCTCTTCTGGGCTTAGAGGTAATAGTGGAAAAAAAAGACATAAAAGCCTCTATAATCATTAAGGTGCTAAGATTAAAGATAGATATCTGTGAGGGCATTGAGCAGAAGAAGCCAACTTGTTGGGTATAGCTGTGATCACTGATGTGGTTGGTGGGGAAGAAATGGAAGTCTTCATGGAGAAAGTAATGTTTAAGCTAAGATCTGCAGTATATATAATACAGCAAGTTATTTAGGAAGTATCATCATCAGGTCTTGGCAATAAATTTCTTCCCTAAATACATTATCTGGAGGGAAATAAGTAACTTCCAAGTTTCTATATTGGGCACCTGGCTGCATAGTGTTCCTTTTCCTTGGAGACAGCAGGTCAGTGCAGGAAGACAGTCAATTTAGCTTTAAAATTTAAAGACTAAGTGACGCTAATGGCAAAGGGAACAGTTATGCAGGTGGCCACCAGCTACCTACAAAAATAGGTCCAAGGGTTTCCCTGTGTAATGAAAGATGGTCACATCTCATATATTCCTGAGGACAGATTACATAGAACTGGTCATCCTCTTTGTCCAGAAGAGGTGATGGGGCTCTTTTACAGGCATAAACAAAATCACATCTTAAACTGCATTGACAGATGAATAGTACCCAGAATAATGAAATTAATATGTTCTAGTCTGCATTCTTAGACCCATGATACTCAAAGAGTTGCTGACTAACTAGCAGCCTTGGCACGGCAGGGAAGCTGGTTAGAAATAAAAAATCCAGGGCTTCCCTCTACCTGCTGAATTGGAATCTGAACCTTACAAGACCTCCAGGTGGTTGGAACGCACATTAAAGTTACAAAGCACTGCTCAAGGCCACACTTGCAATCCAACTATTTTTTCTTTTTTATTTCAGTATATTATGGGGGTACAAATGTTTACATTACGTATATTGCCCTTGCTCCCCCCCGGCCCCGAGTCGGAGCTTCAAGCATGTCCATCCCCCAGACGGTGTGCATTGCACTCATTACATATGTATATACCCATCCCCTCCTCCCCCCTCCCAACTGCCTGACACCCGATGAATGTTATTACTATATGTGCACTTAGGTGTTGATCAGTTAAAACCAATTTGATGGTGAGCACATGTGGTGCTTATTTTTCCATTCTTGGGATACTTCACTTAGTAGATTAGGTTCCAGCTCTATCCAGGATAATACAAGAGGTGCTATATCGATAAAGGGCAATCCAACTTTTGCTTTTGAGTTTGACACTCAAGAAAATCTGAATCACCTGAAAAAAATGTGAGGGAAGTAGCATCAGAAGGGTGAGGGAACAACATACCACAAGGAACAGGAGATGGTCAGCCAAGAAACAGGCTAATGTACAAGGAATATGGCTTTTCTCTTCAAATTCATCAAAGTCAGTCATGTGAACTCAACTGTTAAAAAGCAGGTCAGTGAGTAAAACAAAACACAAAAGAAAACAATGAAAAACAATAAATGTGTTTTGGCTAAATATAAAGCAATCTCTAAAAGAAAATATATCTAATAATTTAGGGGAGAAGATGGTGGTGGTATTTATAAATTTTCTAACACTGGAGAGGAACAGAAGAGGAAGGAAAGAAGAAATCAATTAGTATTTATTTCGTCAACTAATTTGAACCAAGTACTTATTGTGTTTTGCATATTTCTTATTTTACTGCATGCCTGGCACTATAATCATAACAGAAGATAAAAAATAAAGAAAACAGTGCGAACAGCTAAAGATGAAACACTAAAAGCCCAGACTGTTTTCATTCGTCTTAATGGTTTGATTCCAGGGCAAATAGAACGGCCACAGTGAGCCTTTCTTTTCTATTTTACTGCTGGTACCTGGTGTTTTGTCTTGAACCCCCATCCCCTCCTCCCAATGCTAACCAAGACATTTTTCACCCAGTTTTTATCTTTATTTCCTACATGCGGATGCACAGGTTTTCTTCCATTTTATTGGCTGGCAATTTTGAAATCTTTAAGCGGTGATGGGATTTGAGCATGGTTTATGTCGGCCATTACACCTTGCCTGAGTTAGATGCTGTGCAAGGTGTAGGGACGTCTGCAAGGTCAGGCTTCAGAGCTTTCATTAGCCTCGGATCTCATTCGGTTTCAAGCCACACACTGATAGTGCCTTTCTTCTTGCCTTTCGTTTGAAAGAAGATGCTTTCCCTATTTCAAGCCTCAGAAGTGCACTGCATGAAACAACACAGAGGAATGAATCATTGCTTGCTGTTTTATCACCAAGACTCATTACACAAATAATACAGGGTTTTATA
>NW_012134858.1:2161021-2162615 GCF_000956105.1 Propithecus coquereli
CATGTACATAAACATATAGCCTAAATGATACATACAAACATTTTATGTAAACATATATAAAATGATACATATATATAAGCACATATACAATAATTTGTTAAATTATTACATGTTAGAACTGAAAGATATCAGAGAAATTCTAGTCAAAAGGATGTACTTACATAGAGAGGAAAAAGGAGCATATTATGGGTAGGGAAGAAATTATGAGTAAAAACTTGACCATGACTCCATTTATTTCTCCATCACTTATTTATCTATCCAATATATATTTATTGCATGCGTATTATATATGAGACATAGTGCTGGTAGTGTCTGAAGAACAGGCCTACCAGGCAGACATGGAGAATGCTTCCAGGGAGATCATAGTGTGATTTGGGGCTGGTGATTTTCAGACCACCTCCAGAGCCCTTTGAAAACCAAACTAAGCACTTTGAATTCCATCGCCTAGGCATTAGCAAGCCATGGTACAGCAGGTCCTGGAATAATGTCTTCTCCTTCAACATTGTTTCATTGTAAAAGCTGATGAGAAACAAAATCAAGTCTTAGTGGGTACTGCTGTCTGTATCGAGTTTGCACATTCTTCCCCTCAGGTCTACCTGGGTTTTCTCCAGGGACTCTGCTTTCCCCCCACATCCAGAAGCTGTGCAGTTCAGGTGAATTGGCTTGCCTCAGTTGCCCCCTTCTGAGTGAATATGGGGGTGTATGTGAGTGTGCCCTGCCTCGGGACGGCTGCCTGTCCAGGGTTGGTTCCCACCTTGCACCCTGAGCTACCAGGATAGGCTCTGGCCACCTGCAACCCTGACATAGAATAAGCAGATTGGAGATAAATGAAGCAATCAATACAAATGATTGTTAAATAAGAATTCATCGAGTCTACCATAATCGTACAAATGCACGATGGTAAACAACACGGTACACTGTAATTGTGATTGTTTTTGAACTCCATGGTAACAGAAGGTGCTCCTGAAAATTTTCTCTTTGCAAGTGTTCATCCCTTGATTTATCCCACCAGCACTGTGACTGTCTTCACTCACCAATTCAATAAAAATTGGGTAAACAATTATCTTATTTTGTTTTTCATTAATCTCCCTTAAATGTATGGATAGTTCAAATTTATTTCAATGTTTAATATTAGAAGTATTTTGACTATTTAGAGGTTTGGTAATGTTTTGGTGACCACAGATAGGCCATAGGGAGTGGGCACAGTGGCAGAATCCTGTAGTCCCAGCTGCTCAGGAGGCTGAGGCAGAAGGATCAAGGCCAGGAATTCGAGGCGGTGATTGGGCCTGTGAAGAGCCACTGCATATCAGTTCCGGAAACAGCAAGACTCTGTCTCTTAGGGGGAAAAAAATTAAAAAAAGAAATAAAGAAATGTGCCTTAGGAACTTAACTCTTGTTTATATCAATTAGCCCTTGATAAAATTGGTTTTGTCATACATCATTTTGCTTGAAGTTGCAGTATCCAAGAACCTATTGATGTTGATAAGTGAGAACTTACTATACATTTCTTTTTTCTCTGTTGACTATAGACTCTGTACTTCAACTTCTACTCTTAAAAGAGCTCTGTTTTCTAAATTACAGACATAGGTGGATA
>NW_012134858.1:2170135-2172165 GCF_000956105.1 Propithecus coquereli
AATAAGAGTAGCACCAAAACTAAAAAAATCCATCGCATCTGCAAATATTAGGATGACTAATTTCCTTAATGATAGTGGTTGCCTGCTTATTGCCATGGGTTGGGGAATAAAAGGGAGATGAGGAAGTGACACAATATTTGATTAAATTAGGGGGAAAATTTTGACATTATTAAAGTAAGTTAACATCAATAGAAAATTTGATTGTGTAGCTAGAATATCTGAAAACATTTAAGAAATCCTACTAAAACTATCAGAGTTGAGTAAATTGGTTGAATATACATTCTGTGCATATATATCAAGAGCTTTTCTATTCACTAGGATAGTTAGTTGTGTAATACAGTGGAAAATTAGCTCTAATCAAGATAGTAACATAAATATGAATCATTCAATATTTACCATAATAAGAAATAGACTCATGAAAGCATATTAAAAATATGTGATATGGGACTTCTGTTTTCAAGATGTTGTAGACATACATTCCATATTCTTAGTGATAAATACAATTAAAACTCTGTATACTGTATGTCTTTTTTTTTTTCCTTTTGACATAGAGTCTTATTCTGTTACCCAGGCTAGAGTGCTATGGCAGCAGCCTAGCTCACAGAAATCTCAAACTCCTAGGCTCCAGCAATCCTCTTGCTTCAGCCTTCTGAGTAGGTGGGACTACAGGCATGTGCCACCATGGCTGGCTAGTTTTTTTATTTTCAGTTGTCTGGCTAATTTCTATTTTTCAGTAGAGATGGGGTCTTGCTCTTGCTGAGGCTGTTCTTGAACTCCTGGCCTAAAGCGATCCTCCCGCCTTGGCCTCCCAGAAAAACTCTGGACATTACGTGTAAAACAAACATAAGAAGAGTCAGAAAGTTCAAGAGGAGAAGACAGACCAGCTAAAGACTTTAGGACCTGAGAAATGACATGGTGGTGAATTCCCTGTGCTTTCATTTTTGCCTTATATATCCCATATTTGGAGCTGAAAGAGATAGTAACCCAGAAATGCCAATGCACGGGGGGGAAAATGACAAAGAAACAGGAAAGGGGAAGCCTAGTCATATTTAGACAACAATTGTTCTATTCAATCAAAATCCACAAAGCCTGTGGCCTTCCCACAACCATGCCAGCAAAGGCCAAGTGGGGAGCCTTCTACCGTAGTGAAGCTCCAATGAGGCGCCCCAAGGACCTTGCTAGGATGGTATAAAAAAAAGGACCAAATAAAAATCTGGGAATTTCATCCCTATCAGCTGGTAATAACCACTCCCCCCACAATGTCCGTGGACACTCTGTATAGACTACAATAGACTTCCACCATGCACAGAGGGAGCAACGTGCCCCTCTCTCTGCCTCTGCAAACTGGAGCGGTGTCAGATAAGGCAGAGTCAGAAATTTCACCATCACACTGTGATAACAAGGCTATCTTCACTGAGGTCTCCACTGAGACCACATACTGAACTGGAACTCCTGAGCCCCCACCCCTCGAGGGTCAATAAAGTCTGAGCAGAGACCCTAGACTTTATTTATTTTATTTTAATTTTCAGAGACAACGTCTAGCTATGTTGCCTAGGCTGGAGGACATCTGAGGCTGAAATGTTCCTCCTGCCTCAGGCTCCCAAGTAGTTGGAACTATAGGTGTGTGCCAACATGCCTGGCTAATGGACTTTAGACTTTTGCCTTCACCTGGTGGTAATGATTTGGCAAGCTTTCTTCCTCTGCCAGAATGGTGCCAGAAAAAACTAGCTAAAACAAAAGATTTCAATAAGATTCAGAGTCTTATAACTTAATACCAAAAGATCCAGGTTTCACTGGAAATTACTTATCATACCCAGAACCAGGAAGCTCTCGAACTGAATAAAAAAGACAGTCAATAGATGCCAACAGCAAGATTCTAGAGATGTTGAAACTATATTACAAAGATTTTAGAGCAACCATGATAAATGCTCCAATAAGAAGTACAGGCATGCTTGAAACAAGTGAAATAAATAGAATGTCCCAGCAAAAAAATTAAAGTCTCAGTAAAGAAACAGAAGAGATGAAGAAAC
>NW_012134858.1:2184888-2186564 GCF_000956105.1 Propithecus coquereli
TTTTTCTTCCCAATTGACTTCTACCCCATTTCCCACCCATTCCCTATATTCACACTTTTAAAAACCAGGCTTTTATTATTAAATTACTCTAACTTCAACTTTTTTTTTCTGGGGCAGAAGAAAGAGCACTTTGAAGTCAGTATGCTTTCCTACCTTTGTGAAAACCTATTTTTGTTGAAGATATTCGTATTTATTAAGCATCCATTAGCCTTTTCGAGAGAAACAAGGAACAAGTGGCCCTTTGATTGCAATGAGAGTAGCTGCCATTGGGTATTCACACTAGAGGGAGACACTAGGGTGCTCCTTGGCAGCAGCTCCTTGATAAGGCGGGCAGATTCCAGAGGCAATGAAAACACAGCGATCAAAGGGAGGAAGACCTGAGGTACTGGGGCCCTTGGCCTCCTTTCAGGGTCCCGCGACAAAAATATGTTTCACAAAGGGCCCATCCAGAAGTATTGAAATGAGCAAAACATACCTCAAAAGTTACCGATGAGGGCTGGTTACCATCAACCAGAGAGAATTCTCTAAATGTTGACGCTCTATTGGACCCCAAGCCGTTTTCAGATCTTGAGAGAACATTAGGTACCAACAGTGACAAAAGAAGTTAATTTCCATTTCTTTAGTGGAAAAGGTGTGTGTGTGTGTGTGTTGCGGGGGTTCTTACAGTCAAACTTAAAATACTTAACATGAAGATATTTCATCCACAAAAGGTGGAAAACTCACTAAAGCAGCTGTTACTTTCCTTCCTCTTTTTCGTTCAAGTGACTATTGGAGTTTTCTGCAAACCAGACTGCGCATGTGTATCTAATGAAGAACTTGCTGTTCCTAGTGTCAATTAATTATTAGATTGGTGAAAAAAAGGCGTGAAAGGGAAAGGTTTTATTTGGAAATTACGTTTAGAGATTGATAATTTAAATGAATGGCACTTTAAGAATCTTGTTTCCTGATTCTGAAATTGCTCCCTTTTTTCTATGTGATTCAAGTTGTGTTTGCACTGAGCACATAAGCTTTGTCCCATGGGGACAGTGACAGAGTTAAGATCTTTCTTTGCTTTAGGATATTGTTCCTTTATTACCCAAAGAGTATTCGCCACAGTTGTAAAGATTTTCTTGAAGATGGGGAGTGAAAAATACCGTATGTGTAGATATTGAACCATTTCTCTAAAACTCTCAGCAGTTAATGTGATTACAAAACCCCAGGACAGGTTCCAGGAAAATCCATATGAATTTTGTTTTCATCAACCAACAGATATTTGAGGAAGATGATTCATCTCCTCTTAGTTTAGTGCCTTAGGTTTCTCTTTAAAAAGGCATACCATCTAGTGAAATTGGAATTACTTTTGTCCTATTCTATCTTGGTTCAATTTTATCAGTAACTGCTTTGAGGTATCTGGTGAAAATACAACTATTCGTCTCTTGAAAAATGCTGTGAGTGGATTATTTAGTTTTAGTTTGTAACTAAGATGCAATGTCTCTCAAGCATCGTAAAAAAAAGAGTTCCATTTAGTCAGAGGATATTAATTAAGAAAATATGTATTTTTCTAAAATTTTTCACAAATAAAACATAAGCTGTTCTGTGAGTAAATTGGTACCTTCAAGTAATGGCCAAGTAATTGTCTTTGAAAATCTTTATACAACAACAGTAAGAAAACTAAACTACTTCCAAATAGATGCCTG
>NW_012134858.1:2187139-2192110 GCF_000956105.1 Propithecus coquereli
AAATAGCTACTAGAGCAGATTTGTACTATTCCCAACACAAAGAAAAGGTAAATGTTTGAGGCGAAGGATATCTCAATTACCCCAATTTGATCACTATACGTTGTATACAGGAGTCAAAATATCACTTATACTCCCAAAATAAGTACAACTCTTCTACATCAATAAAAAAAAAAAGATTGGGAAACAAACAAACAAACAAACAAGTCCTAAAGCCTAAAGCTGTCATGCTCAGCCAAGTGCTGGGTGGAACACAGAGTGTTAAGTGGTGGGAGAACAGGAAGTGGGGTCTTGATAAGAGGTAGAGTAATAGAGACAGATTCCTATCAGCTCATGAGAGGCCACCTACACCTCATACTCCTTGGAATGCCACAGGGGCCTGTGCTAGGGTCTGAAGTTGGAGCGAATTCAAATATCCCACACCAAAGCTAAATCCTCCCTTCACTGTGATTCTCTGTGCTTTGTCCTCTTTCGTGTGTGGATTTCAGTGAGAAACTGTAATATTCACAGTGTTACAGCCTGACGTTACGACACCATATGGCATAAGGAGTATTTTGCTTTCTTTGACTTGTACAACTCAGAACCAACAGACTCCTGTCCCTCACCTTCTTCGCCCAGATTATTTTGCTTGCTGTGTCTGATATAACATTCACATCCATGAAACCAGTACGCAGTGCTGGATATAAATATAAGGCAGAAAGTGGTTGCCAGGATGTAAGTAAGCTCCACAAAATACCTAAGACACTCTCTGTCTCTGACCCATCTTCTGAAATGTCTTGAACTTTCATGTTACTCGCCATGCTCTCCACTCCCTGAAATTTCAAGTGTGTTGCTTACATACACTTTTCAAAATTCTTCTTCCTGGGAGTGCTCTGTGGAGCCCTAATAAGCAGTTAAGAGAGAAGATCACCCATGACCGTCTCTTCAAGTCAAAGCAATGGCCTCTTGTCCAGTTTGAGAGCTGGTAGGAAGCTTTTGAATAATATATTAGACCAAACTGTAAAGATAATATTTCAACTGCTTGCAGACTTTGGGAATTGGGGATAACAAATACTAGCCTATGTGCCAAGCTTAGTCAACCTGAAGTCTTTATAACCCCACAAAATGCAGTCCCATCTCATACAGATATTTAAGACAAGCAGAGCCAGATTTTCCCCTAGTTTATTACCAGGTCATTCTTCAGAGTACTTGTAGAGAGCAGGGTGTAGAGGTCAGAGCTGAGAAGTGGCTACTCACCTATATTTCTAAACTCTAACTTTATAATCTTAAATTTTTAATGTAATATGTTTTTCTAACTATGATAATAATACATGATGAAAGCAAAAAAAATTGCAAAACACAGTATATCACAGAAGAAATAAAATCCATAATAATAATGATAACACCAAAAATAGTGACTGTTCACATTGACAAATGAAGACATTTTAGAGTAGGCCAAGATGGTGGACTAGAAGCAGCCCACACATGCTGCTCTCTGAGAGAGGGTCAAAAACTGCAAGTTGATGCTTACCCACAGATGGACCCTCTTGGACAGAGCATTGCAGATCATTAGAGAATTGACAGGAGACACTCAGAGTGAGGGAGACAGGGACAGGAAGTTCCACTCGCCAAGATCAGAAGGTACCTGAGGGAGAACCGTACACGTGGGGAAGGGATAAAGGAGAAAGCTCCAGGGTCCTGCCTTCCCTATGCAGTCACTGCGACTCAAACTGTGAGGTGCGCCCCCCCCCCCCCACCAACATGGGCCTCCGTGCTGATCAGGGAACTGCTTGGAGACTGTATAGTGAAGTTGCATCAGAGGACAGGCTCAGTAGGGTCCTGCTCCTCTTAGTTTCTAGGTTGCTGTAGCTGACACCACTCTGAGCTCCAGGTCTGGAGCTCCTGGTCTACATAGGAATTGACTTCACCGCAGCTGCCCCAATATTGTCTCTTCCTAGGCCGGGGAAGGAGCAGAGAGAGCAGATGCACTCACATGCCTGTGACTGGGAGCATGGTCCCTCCAGGGAACTTGAGTGGAGCTCAAGAGGTCCCACGGTAGTAGCCTCAGTGGAACCTGTGTGTGAGAGAGCCCCAGCCATCCAGTGGCCTAGCCCCCATAGCCCCACACCCCAACCAGTGGAACAAGCCCCACCCCAACCTGTGTGCTGCCATGCCGAGGCCCATGCCCCATGGATCTGGATGCCAAGCAGAGGTCCATGTCCCCACAGGCCCACACACCAACTGGCAGGCCATACCCCCATAGTCCTGTGTGCCTACTGAAGGAAAAAGTCCCTTGGCCCCGAGTGCCACATGGAGATCCAGCCCCTGTGGACCCAAGCTTCATGTGGTGGGCCATGACCCCTGGTTTTATGCCTTGGCTTGCAGGCCATGCCTCCCTCCCTGCATACCACATGGCAGTCCACACCCCAGTAGACCCACATGCTATGCGGCAGGCCATGCCCCTTAGTTTGGTGTGCCAGCTGGCTGACCAGAAGAACAAAGCCCCCAGACATGTGAGCTGGCTGGTGGGCCATGCCCCAGTGGAACTGCATAATGCTAGACCTGCAGCCCAGCTCTCCAGCACAGACCTACTAGCAGGAAGCATCCCCCTGATGCATACCACCATTACAGCTAGACCTGGGTGGAGTGAACACCTGCAGCCCTGACACTTGAAGCCACCACCTAGATAGCCTCATCAAACAGCCACTCCCAACACTGCAGGGAGACCTGGGCAGAACAATTGCCCACAATGCCTGCCTCAGTGGAGAGGAACTCACCCAGTTTCCTGTCCCAACTTCCAACAATGGTGTAGGGACCAACTCACCACTCACATGAAGCTTCCTCAGCACTGGCCCAGCTCTTGCAACCTGCCCAGGCACTGGCTAAGGTCCTATGATGCACGCAGGTACCTGACAAAGTCCTGCAACCCACCCAGGTCATGCCACCCACCTCTGTGGAGAGGGACTTGTGCAGCCCCCTACCTGATCATCTCATAGTGGTTGGGGTATGAATACACCAATTCAAACAAATATCCCCCAACATTGACTTGGACTGTGACAACCAGAGGGTATTGAGACAATGCAGGAGAACGGCTGTGTTACAGGCATCTGCCCCTCTCCCACCAGGTCAATCCTTCAGAATAGGACACTAAAGCATTATCTAGGGACCTCTCCTCCTTCTCAGAAAGTAGGAGAGTTACCAGCAAAGGAGAAGTGCACTGCAAATCTATCAGCCCTGAGCTGAGATAAGAGGTTTCAGATGAGGAAATAACCAGTACAAATATTTGGCAACAAGAAAAACAAGCTAGTTTAACACTGTCAAAGGTTCATAATAGATCCACAGCAATGGACCCCAACCAAAAGGACTTGTCAAAATGTCAGAAATGGAATTCAGAATATGGAGGGCAAACAGGATGAATGGAATTGAAGAGAAAGTCGAAAACCAACATGAATGAAAAAAATGAACACCTCACTAAAGACACAGACAACATAAGAAAAGATATACTCAGGGAAGCCAGAAGTCTGTCCACTCCCTCTCCAGCCAGGTACAGACGTGGCACAGTGCACCTGAGAGCTCAGGATGGCTTTAGCTGCTGCCGGATCCCCACTGCACCCATTGTCTGGTGCAATGGCTCAGCATAGCCCTCAGGCAGATCTTGTTATACGTATCACTCCATTGCCTTTTTCTTTTCCACTCTGAGTGTCCTGAGATACTTTTCTGTGATTTTACAATGCTGCTTCAGAGAAGAGTGATCCATATGTAAGCAGCTGCCTGTACTTTTCACTTCTTTCCTTGGGAGCAGCATGCTGGCAGGCCGCTTCTAGTCCATCATTTTTTTCCCTATCAGGGCTGTGTTTTTTCATCCATTCAGCCAGTCCATGTTTTTTGAGTAGGGCATTTGGACTGTTCATGTTGAGTATTAGTATTGATATGTGGGATGCACATAAATTTGAAAATGTTGAATTAATGGACAAATTCTTGGAAACACACAACCTCCCTAGGCTCAATCAAGAAGAAATAGAACTCTTAAACAAACCAATATTAAGTAATGAAATTGAAGAAACAATGAAAAATCTCCCAACATAACAAGGTCCTGGGTCAGATGGTTTCACAGCCGAATTTTACCAGACCTTCAAAGAGGAGGTACCTATACTGGTACCTATACTGCAGGAATTATTTCATAACATTTAGAAGGAAGGAATACTCCTCAACTAATGGTATGATGCTAATATCACGTTGATACTAAAGCCAGGAAAGGGCGCAACAAAAAGAGAAAAAACAGACCAATATCCTTTGTCAATATAGAGGCAAAATTTCTCAATAAAATTCTAGCAAACCAAATTCAGCTGCACATCAAAACATTAATCCACCACAACTGAGTGGGCTTCATCCCAGAGATGCAGGAATGGTTCAGTATATGAAAACCTATAAATGTAATTCACCACATCAACAGAAGAAAAAACAAAGACCATATGAACCTCTCGATAGATGCAGAAAAAGCATTTGACAAAATTCAGCACTGCTTTATGATACAAAATCTTTAAAAAATAGTCATAGATGGAACATATTTTAAAATTATAAAAGCCATATACAACAAACCCAGAGCCAACATCATACTGAAATGAGAAAAATTGAAAGCATTCCGGCTTAGAACTGGAACCAGATAAGGATGCACACTGTCACAAGTTCTACTTAACACAGTGCTGGAAGTCTTAACCAGAACAATCAGGCAAGAGAAGAAAATCAAGGGCATCCAAACAGAGAAAAAAGAAGTCAAGGTATCTCTCTTTGCTGAAGATATGATCCTATTTATAGAAAACCCCAAAGATTCTGCCAAGAGATGCCTGGAAGTGATAAATAAATTCAGCAAAGTCTCAAGTTACAAAATTAACATATATAGATCAGTAGTATTTCTATACGCCAACAACAGTTAAGCTGAGAATCAAATCAAAGACTCAATACCTTTCACAATAACAACAAAGAAAATAAAATACC
>NW_012134858.1:2193144-2193797 GCF_000956105.1 Propithecus coquereli
AGAATGGCTTTTATCAAAAAGCTCCAAAACATCAGATGTTCTCTTGGATGTGGAGAGAAAGGAACACTTATACACTGTTGGTGGATCTGCAAACTAGTTAAGCCTCTATGGAAAGTAATATGGAGATACCTCAAAGAACTAAAAGTAAACCAACCATTTGATCAAGCAATCCCACTATTCGGTATTTACCCAAAGGAAAAAAAAAAGTCATTTTATCAAAAAGCCACTTACACTGGAATGTTTATTGTAGCACAATTCTCAATTGCAAAAATGTGGAAAAAACCCAAATGTGTATCAATACATGAGTAGATTAATAAAATGTTATATATATCTACCAGGAAGTACTACTCAGCCATAAAAAATGGTAAACTAATATATTTTATAACAACCTGGATGGAACTGGAGATCATTCTTCTCAGTGAAATATTTCAAGACTGGAAAAAAAAATATCACATGTACTCATTATTAAGTGGGAACTAACTGATCAACACTTATGTGCACATAAAGAGAAAAAACTCAAGGGATATCAAGGAGGTGGGAGGGGGAGGATGAAATGAGTAAGTTCACACCTAACAGGTACAATGAACACTATCTGGGTGATGAGCACACTTATAACTTTGACTCAAACTGTACAAAAGCAATTCATGTAACCA
>NW_012134858.1:2195427-2197254 GCF_000956105.1 Propithecus coquereli
AACTACAGATCAGTATCCCTTATTAGCATAAATGTAAAAATCCTCAACAAAATACTAGCAAACCAAATTCAAAAGAACATCAAAAAGATAATCCACCATAAACAAATGGGTTTCATCCCAGTGATGCAAGGATGGTTTATCATATGCAAATCAATAAACTTGATTCACTACATAAACAAAAACAAAAACAAAGACCATATGATCATCTCAATAGATGCAGGAAAAAAACTTTGAGAAAATCCAGCATCCTTTCATGATTAAAATAAACCCCTTAACAAACGAGGCATACAGGGAACATATCTCAAAGTTATAAAAGGCATATATGAAAAACCCATAGCCAGCATCATACTTAATGGGGAAAAGTTGAAAACATTCCCCCTGTGAACTGGAACTAGACAACAGTGCTCACTGTAGCCAATTCTATGCAACATAGTATTGGACATCATAGCCGGTGCAATCATGCAAAAAGAAATAAAGGGCATCCAAATTGGAAACAGGAGGTCAAACTATCTCAGTTTGCACATGATATGATCTCGTAACTAGAAAACCCTAAAGACTTCACCAAGAGACTCCTGGAACTGATAAATAAATTCAGCAAAATCTCAGGTGACAAATTCAATGTACACAAATAAGTAACATTCCTATATACTAGTAACAGACAAGCAGAGAGCCAAATACAAGAATCGATTTCATTTACAAAAGCTATGAAGAAAATAAAATACCTAGGAATATACTTATCCAAGTAGATGAAAGATCTCTGCAAGGAATACTGTAAAACACTGATGAAAGAAATTGCAGATGACACAAAGAAATGGAAAACATCCCTTGCTCATGGATTGGTAGAAACAAAATCATTAAAATGTCCATACTGCCCAAAATGAGTTATAGATTCAATGTAATCCCCATCAAAATACCAATGTCATACTTCACAGACCTAGAAAAAATAATCCCAAGCTCCATTTGGAACCAAAAAAGAGCTTGGATAGCCAAAGAAATCTTAAGCAAAAAGAACAAATCTGGAGGCTTTACATTGCTTGACTTCAAATTATACTACAAGGCTATATCGACCAAAAACATCATGGTACTGGTATGAAAGTGGAGACACAGACCAATGGTACAGAATAGAGAACCCAGAAATAAAACTATTTCTGTATATTCAACTGATCTTTAAAAAAAACCCAGCCAAACAGACAAACAAAAAAACCAGACAATATACACTGGGGAAAAGAAGCTCCATTCAACAAACGGTGCTGGGAAAATTGGATAGTCACATGCAGAAGAATAAAACAGGACCCCCATCTCTCACCACTCACAAAAATTAATTCAAGATGAATAAAAGGCTCAAGTGCAAGGTATGAAATCATAAAAATTCAGAAGAAACATGAAAAAAAAACTCTTCTAGACATTGGCCTAGGCAACAGTACTACTGAACCATAAGAAGGAATGAAATTATTTCATTTGCAGCAACTTGAATGAAACTGGAGATATTATCCTAAGTGAATTATCTCAAGAACAGAAAACCAAACACCATATGTACTCACTAATAAATGGGAGCTAAACAATGGGTACACACAGGTGCAAAACAATATAAAGGACACGAGAAACCAAGAAGGGAGTAAGTTGGGGGCATGTGGGATAAATACTTACCTATTGAGTACAATGAACACTATTCTGGTGATGAACAAACCAAAAGCCCTGATTTATACAAGGTATCTATGTAACAAAAACACTTGTATCGCCTTAATTAATATTTTGAAATCAAAAGAAAAAATTTAAAAAAATAACAATAAAGCAACGGTCATAATATTTAGCTGTGTCTTACAAAAA
>NW_012134858.1:2207294-2210036 GCF_000956105.1 Propithecus coquereli
CTCTATTAGTTATTTAAATATAGAAGAGAGATGAGAAAAATGTGTTCAAATGAAAAAATAAAATTAAATTTTATCATTTCATAGGAAATAAAAAATCTCAAAGGTCTCACACTTATTACCAAGTTGTGTCCCACTGGGAACCTCAGTACAAATACCTATTTTGCTGGAGAGGAACTTATATCTTAATATTATACTAAACTGTTTCTGGCAATATTTATCATTTTAATTATTGGCTTTATGTTTTTGTTATATTTATTCTAATAATATTAATGTCTTAATCAAATGATCTAAATTTTGCACACACTCATTGTATTGGTTCAAATGAAATGCATTTCTATTTTTTTCTGCAACAAGTGTTATATTACACTTACTTTTATTGGCACAAATACAAAATATTTTTAGTTACTAAAAAGATAAGATTTTGTGTCAGTATTCATGTTGGCCTAACCATGTGAACTTAATAAGAATATTAATGGTTACAGGTAAGATAGAGGTACAAGCATTTATTAAAACATGGTAAGAGAGCCATACCTCCAGATTATCTACATAAACAAATTTCATGAACTTATTATTTTGTGAATAATTATTTAAAGTGGAGTGGAGAAAATTTGCCAAGTATAGCCTGTGATAAAGTATGGTTTGATGTAATAAAATGCATTTAACTAATTTAGCTGCGTTTAAAAAAGCTTTATTATCCTTAATCTTTGATTCTAGAAATGGAAAGTGAAGCAGGAATTTCAATTTGCATAAAAAGCTATAAGCGTCTGTGCATATGCTCACAGGGCTTTAATCTCATAAATTCTACACTCTTTGCCAAGACTAACACTATCAATGAAAATTAATTTGATATTCAAAGCTCTAATTGTATTGCAATTAAAACCCATCATTACTTCCCTTTTCAGGAAGGGAAAGTATCCAAGCCCTTCTTGCCAAAACTTGAGTTGTACAAGACTTTGTATTAGACTATTACAGACACTTAATAAAATTTGAAGAGTTGCAGCCTGAAGCAACATAATGTATTCTTAGTTGTATTTTAATATCCTCTCCTTGCAGCAAGACCATAAAACCACCAAACATGCCTCTAAACTTCCACAGTAAGGAAAAAGAAAATGACATGAATGAGCTTTTATCTCCTACATGTCATGTACATTGCTGCATGTTTAACATATATTGCCTCCTTTAATGCTCAAAATATTCATAAGATATAGGCGCTGTTAGTCTCACTTACAAATAAGGAAACTGTCAAAGGAGTCCTATACTTTAGGCTGGGGTAGAAGTCTAACCCACATTCCCAGTGACTGCATTTATACTTCCTCAGTTCTATGCCACATTGTCTTTTTCCATGTCTCTCCTCTGCATGCCTCCCCAAACTCAGCCAGTGCTTTGATGCAGCTAGAGTTTATGTTCTAGTCTACACTAGTGAGTCTCAAATTATACTGTACTTATAAGTCATCTAGAGACTCTTCTAAGATGTGGATCTGATTTGGTAGGACTGACTTCAGATATTCTACATTTCTATTCAAGCTCCTGCCCTGCTGCTATTCTGTGAACCACATTTTATGTAGCACGCACTAATGCCTCATCTTCCCAGGGAACAGTCCAGCTCTAAGCAAAAGCCTTATGAAACACCCACCATGTGAACTGATTTTCAAAAATTTCATGCTGCAGCCTCATCAAGTTGACCAGTCTAAATTGATTTCGAACTTTGCTAACTTCATGAGTATTGGAGGATACCAATATTCAAACGTTTTTCTTCCTTCATTACACTTGTACTGCATATTTGTTTCTAACTATCGAAAAACAATGACAAACAAAATTGAAAAATAAATGATGAAATATTTACTTGAAAACTACAATCAGAAGAAAAAGAGATTCAGAAAAACATTCTGATGTATCTCTTTCCAGAATTATAATAAACATACTATTTAATATCTTGCTGAAATTATTTTTGTGTTAATAGACATTTTCATCATCATAAAACAATCAGAGGAACCTGCTATTTTGCATGTAAGTGCATAACCTGTAGATTACTTTCCCTCTCTTTATGCCTCACTTTTCTCACCTGTAAAATGAGTTGAACCAGGTGGGCAGGACTCTATCCTCAGTTCTCAAGAGCTTCCATAAGAATAAGGTTAGGAAAATAGAAAAGTATTCAATCTTTACCCATCTCAAAGGATTTGACCTTAA
Source organism: Propithecus coquereli (assembly GCF_000956105.1). Classification (NCBI taxonomy): domain Eukaryota; kingdom Metazoa; phylum Chordata; class Mammalia; order Primates; family Indriidae; genus Propithecus; species Propithecus coquereli. Next base: position 2,209,482 of record NW_012134858.1, read on the forward strand.
AGAAATCTGCATATAGTAGTAATCTGCATTTAAACCTCCAGAGCAAGAACTGGTATGTAGGATTTTCCTGTGTCTCTTCTTGTTGCTGCCTGAGCTGTTGAATGTCAACTATGGCTTTTATTACAGATAACTTCTTGCTTTTATGTACTTAGGTTTTGCAGAAGGAAATTCAAAATGTACAAATTACCATGATAGAGCCTTTATTTCCACAAAAACATCTTTGGGTGTTCATGTACTCTTTTTGATTTATTTAAGTGACATTTTGCATATAAATATAGAGCTTGCCATTTCATTTTCTGCCAGAAGCTACATTTATTAAGTACTATGAAACTCCACTTAATGAAAAAGTGTCATGTTCTCATGTGCACTTGTACAAAGCTAATAAGATCAACACTAGAAAGGAAATTAACTTAATTTGGGTATGAGTGGGTGGCAAACAATTAGCTGAGTAGATCTCTACCTCTCTGTGAATATTGAATGTCTTTCATGTTTAAGAGTGTACATTTAGGAGAATTTAGTTTTCTGGGGTCTCATTTGAGAAAATATTTCCTCCCT
>NW_012134858.1:2210086-2212374 GCF_000956105.1 Propithecus coquereli
TTATTAGATAGAGATAGAATTGCAAATAAGTGGGGGAAATGAATTATACAGTAAATGTAGCTTTTTGACTACAAAGTAGTCATCGAAAGAAAAAAATTATGCATACCTTACATCTTACATTAAGATAAACTTCAAATGGATCAGAAATGTGAATACGAAAAAGTTATCTGTTAAGTGTACTTAAAAGAAAAAGAATACTGTACATGTAAAAATATTTTATAGGTGTGGGAAGGCCCACCCAAAATATAATTATTCAACTGCAATAATTTCACAAAACATATTACAAAGAATTTATTGCCTAATTGTGAAAAAAAATCCACTAATCATTAAGATAAATGAACTAAGTGGAATATGGGCAAAAGCTAACAGCTCTCATTGAAAATAAAATTTAAGTGGCTTAATCTCACTAATAATGCAAGAAAAGCAAAAGAAGTACTCAAAAAAGATGAGGCTTTATGAAAAGGCCAAGGGAAGAAGCCCTCAAATACCAAATATGGGACTACTTTAACCACAAAATAAACAATCAAAATAATGAATGACTAACAAAAGAATAATATAAGATTCCATGAGACCACAGTCATAATAATGAATTAGTCAATGAATCAATAAGCAATAAACAACAAATAGAAGGGAAAGGAAAACTCTTCTAAGAAAAGAATTGCATCTAATTAATATAGATGGAATGATGAAAGTAGAAAATCACTATTTATCTTCATCAATGGGTGCTAAAATTAATGGGTGAGTGAGTGATGAAAAATATTTGCATAGCCTGGATGTATCTCAACAATTAGAAAAGAAAAACTGCAACGCAGTGGAAAATCTGCCAGGCACCCTCTGAACCCAGTGAACAAATCTGACATCACCAGTATTGGAACAAATCCACATCATGTGCCCTGTGATACACTGAAAGACACATGTTTATTTTCGTGGTGTTCTTACCACAGAATTTAGTCATGAAGAAATATCAGGCAAGCCTAAATGAAAGACATTATACAAAATAACTGCCCAAACCTTTTTAAAAACGTCAAGGAAATAAAAGAAGAGAGGGGGGACTGTTTAAGTTTAAAAGAAAATGTTTCTGATTAAAAGAAACTAAGGCGTCATGACAACTAAGCAGAATGTATGAACCTGAATTTAACTGAAGAGCAGTAAAAGGACATTTCTAGAGTAAATGGTGAAATTTTAAAGAGGTATGTATAGTTTTTTCATCAATGTTAATTTCCTGAGTTTGGTATAAAAAATGTTAACATTTGAGAAAGATCAGTGACAGAGATACCAGAATTCCTAGCAATTGTTTTGCAACATTGTTGTATATCTTAAATCTTTTCCAAATGAAACATTAAAGTTTAATAATTAAAAATACCGGAAAACAAATTTTTCATTTATAATCCTGGCAAGGAACCAGTGTAAAACTATGAACCTTTATGCATTATTGCTGGGAGCGGGGGGTAAAAATTGGTACAATATCTATGGGATGCATCAAAATTTAAACCTTAAATCAAAATTTAAAACCATTTGATTCAGCTTTTCTACAAATGGGATTTTAGCATCCGGCTACATTTGCATGTGTACCAAATGCTACATGTGCAAGGAGAGTCATTGCAGCATCATTTGTAACAGGAAAAAGCTAGAGACCACATTCATTTTCACCGATATAGGACTGGCCGACTCAGCAGTCCTTTACCTGTCAACAATACATAAAATTGAATGAAAAGAAAAACAGTATTCAGTTGAATACTTAAAAAATAAAAGAATAAGGAAGCACTTCATGAAATGCTATTAAATAATATCTTAAGATATGTAGTTACATGAAAAGGCAAGGTTCATAAGAGTGTACCATTTGTAACTACTTCTATACATATTTGTTTGTAAAGAAATGTAAGAAATTGCTTGGATTGATAACATGTTAATAGTTAAGAGCTATGTAGTAAAGAACATGGATATTGCTCCCAGATTTCCTGACTTCCATTCTTAACCCTGTCACTGCTATTTATAAAGACTTGAGCAAATTACTTAACCACACAGAGCCTGAGTTTCCTCATCTGTAAAATGGGGGAATAACAGTTGCTAGCTGCAAAGTTGTACTGGGGATTAGCTAAGTTAATTACTTTAAAATGCTTATAACAAGCCATTACTTAAAAACAATTGTACAGATGCTATTTTTGTCACTGCTTTTAGGGAGAAGAACTTTGTGAGTGGATTTCCAGAGTGGGGGCAAAATGGTTAACTGCACATTTGAACATTTTTAATTTTGAGCTATGTGACTCTATTAGTTATTTAAATGTAGA
>NW_012134858.1:2215824-2223385 GCF_000956105.1 Propithecus coquereli
CTCATAGTGGTGAGTTCTCTATTATTGTTATCTACATTATTTTACAAGACAGAAAAATAAACTTCTGTCTAGTTTACTGTGATTTAGGCTTTTCTCTTATGTCCAGCCGAATGTAATACTAAAGGTTGCCTGATTGCTTCAGGTCTCGGCTCTCACATCACCTTCTCTGTGAAGTATTTCAGCAGATTGAACTAAACCATTACTCCAGTAAATCTCAAGAGTATACTGAAAGATCTTCATGAGAGCCTTTGGTATAAGCATACTTTTTGCTTCTTTGCTTCCTTGCTTTCATTTAATTTTTTTTTATGTGACCCCTGCCCCATGCACATCATTGCTCCTTCATTACAAATACCAGTTTATTCTTTCTGCAATCCTAGGATCAGTTACAGTCCTTGTTTTATCATGGATATTCTATAAATGTTGATTAAACGAATGAATGAATGAGTGAATACATGAAGACATAAACGAAGAGATCCCTCGTCATTGAAGGCAATGTATCGTTCCAGAAAAGTTTAGGAGCAATTTTTCTTCCTTTAATTGTATATTTTATCTCTTTCCTACTTTATGCTTGGAGGGGAGGTTCATTGTTGATGAAGCTGCTCGCTCGGTGAGATGCTGCTGCCATGGGCAAAAGCTACCCGGGAGCAGCAGATGGCTTCAAGCGGAGCCTTTGCTAAGGAGGTAGTACTGGCGGCTGCGGCCTTCCGAGGCTCACACAGTGAGGGCCACTGAAAATGAAATTCCGCAAACTCTCCCTTTCTCCTTTCTGAGTGTGCTCAGGAGGTAGCCAGTAAGACAATTGGTCTTGTTAAGCTAGCCAAGCTTCGATTTCCCATAGTTTTTCTCTTCCTCTGAATTTCCCAACTACAATTCTAATGAGCTTGTTTACCCTGTGAAAGGAGGCAGATACTTAATTTCTTCAAGAAATCAAATCACAAATCCATCCCACTAAAGAGCGATCTTGAAAAGTTTATTGGGAAGCTGAGTTACACTACCAGGGGGCAGTTTACCTTTTCTGAACTTTTGACTCCAGAACTACATGAATGCTAGAACTAAAATCAAATGTTTCTTAGCTTATATTTCAAAATGAGCCTCTTTTTTATTAAGATGTGGCCGGGGGTGTCATATTTTGTCATTTCTTATGCTCCTTACCTTCATGTTTGCTATTTTATCTCTCAGCTGGCCAGAGATGAATTTAAATCCCTGAATTGCGTTACGCACTTTTACTTATTATTCTTCCTTAAGACTAAAAAGTTAAGAGAAAACTTGCCAGTCTCTATAAAACAGCAAATGTTTCTTTGAGTTCTGGTGTTACCTGAAAGGCCTAACTAAATGCTGAAGTGGCAAAATCTATGGCATCATTTTTAAAGTGTACTTAGATGTCGTAGCAAACAATGCCCGTGGATTGTTTCAGTGTGATCCAGGAGGTAAAGGCTAAAAATCCAACCTGGTATTAACCTTTGTAACGAGGGGACCTTAAGTGAAGAAATTTTGGTTGCAGCTTCAGCCAGCTGTAGCTGCTTTTATTTTGTTTTGTTTTGTGTAACTTCTTTTTCATTCTCAACTTGGAGAGCTGGGACAAATGGCTGCGAAGGTTGACATGACCTGTCTATTGGAAGACATTGGTGATGTTGGAGGGACGGGGGGTGAATGGCTAATTATTCAGAAGGTTGATTTACAGGGTGTGGGACAAGGAACTGAGACTGATTTTTAATATCCACATATTGAGAAAGGTTTGTCCTCCCGGGTGTTTGAGACTCCTGATTTGTTCTTTGTTTTGCAGGAAACTCTAATATTTAATGTTCCACACCACTTTTGGTGATGACATTTCTCTAGTCAGTTTGGTCATTTGAAGTTCATTTTCTAGAAAATTTGAGGAAGGACTCATGGCAACGATTTGTTCTCTGAGTTTCTGCATAATCGTAACTGTGCCCTTTCTAAATTGAAAGTCATATCTGTAATCTTACATATCTTAAATATGTCCCTTTCGCATGAAATGCTGAAAATTCTATTGATTATCTAATTTTGTTTCACTCATATGTCATGACCTATGTTTCCTATATACTCGAAAGAATTTTTTTTCTTTAAAATCTAATAAGCTTAATTAGACTATATCTCGATATTATTTCCAGGTAGATATCCTCAAGCATCTCAGGTGTGCACTACAGTTTTTCAGTATGTAGTTTCCATTTTTTTCCTTTTTGTTTCTTTCCTTTTTTTTTTTTTAATTTCAAAAAATGGTTCTTGTTCTGCTTTGGTTTTGTTTTCAGAGACTCACACCATTCCTACGGCAATCTCTTGTTTGTCATCAGTATGTGTCGTTGTCTCAATTCCTTTTTATCTCTTCAGTTTTTAATCAAAAAATTTTCCTTTTCATCCTCCATTTCTTAAGACGTTATCTTTTTTTCAGTTTTGTTCCTTCATATTTAGTCTTAATTTCTGATGTTATCATTTAGTTATCATTCTTTCCCAAGGCCAGTGACCTTACTCTTGAGTTTTCTTCATTTTGATTCATATTCTTTTTGCATATCTTGTATCCTCTTACTGTCTTTTAGCTCATTTTGAAATAGCAGGATGCGGTTTGGTTTCGTGGACACATCTTTGCAGCGTCCTTCCATAGTCCATAGGGAAATTAACCAGCTCCCAAATCTCTAAGTTTTTTTCTTAGAATTGCTTTGATTTGGATTTAGCTTTGACATTTCTTTGTTGCTCCAAATATAAGCATGTTTTCTGCTATTATTATCTTTGTTCCTTTACAAGGCACAGAAATAAACTTCTGTGATTCGAGACTTTTCTGTTTTTCTGTGAAGTTAATTTTCCTCATCATTTAGAATGAGATAAGTTTCAGGAAGGATTTTCTAACTTTGCAGAGCTCTCTCTTCAGTGCCCAATTTTTGGGGATGTGTCCTGGCTGTGTTTCCTTTCCCTACTTTGGCATGGGCCTTCTCGTGTTTTCCTTTCTCTTGTCCCATCCTGCTCAGTTTTGATTCCACTCTCTCTCAGAAGTTTATTCCCAGTGGGGAGCAGTCCTAAAAGGGAGTCCGGAAGAGAACCTATTTAGGGAGTTCTTGGGGGCTGGGCTGCTCCAGGTGTCTAGTACAACACTTCTTACCCTAGGCCCCATGCACTCACCTGGGACTCACCAGTTTCAGCTACAGTTCTCCAGATGTCCAGGTAGGTTTTACAGAAAACATCTCTTGGTTAGCTGGAGTTTTTTCTGTTCTCAGCTCCAAAAGAAACCACTCTTATTGCTTCCTTTGTCTTTCTGTGTAAAGAGTGATATGATGCCCACCTTGTGGCTACTGTTGTATTTTGGAGTGCATGGAGGATACCTTGAAATCCAGTTTTGTTGTAATCGTTGCCCATGTGTTTTTGGTTTCGTTTGAAATTGCTATCTGCTTTTATGTAGTAATTCAAGGAGATTAAAAAATCTTTTGGGTCTAATGTCATTAGCAGAATGTTTGTAAATTCTTTTACAAAGCATTAAAACAAATGCGTAGCTTAGGCTTATAATGTTTCCCCTTAGGATCTAAATAGGGGCCAAATGCAAACAAATTTACCCCATTCCTTCATTGTTCTTTTTCTCTCACTCAAATCAACAGCAAATAGTAGATTTTAATAGGGAAGAAATGTCACTAACCCTTTATGGAAATGATTGTATGGAACTTCTGGTTAGCATTCATTTTATTTTGAAAAAGAAAAAATGTTAAAGTACTATGAGAGAGTTTAAGTTTTCTATACAAAATTATCAGCATGGATGAGATGTGAGTTAGACACAAAATGGAGGTTGAAAAGTGTGACTTCTTTAAGAAAAGAATTCAGATAAAAAAATACTTTATTTGTAATCCACGATGAGCAGTTCATGTTTCAGCATCTGATGGGAGTGGGGATGCATCCACACACTCCAGCCTTGAGTGACTGCCTCTCTTCCTACGTGTCAGCTGTTCAGCCTGGTATCTAGCTAGGCTAATAAACACCGGTTATTACATTTTTATTTAACTTTCAATTGGTCATATATCCCAATGGACAAAGTATGTTGAAACTATGCTATCTTTATCCAGGTAGCATTTTTCCTAAAATCCTCTACAAAACTAAGCCCAGAATTAAGTTCTCAGGAGGCATTTACTAAGCGATTACAGATGACTGAACAAATGAAATCATGTATTGTTTAATCACTTGATGGTTTGCACCCATTTTCACCTATTATTTTATACCTTTAATTCCCACTCAAGACAACAGTAAGTTAGGTATTTTATAGATAAGGAAATTGAGGTTCAGAAAAGGTCTAGGTAGGACGTAGGCAAGCTCTTTAGTTGCATGTGTTTTGCTGTTTCTACTACTCCACAGTTTCTGAATTGATGACTATTTTGTAGGAAGAATTACAAATTCATTTTCCTTTACTCTGGCTTAAGGAAAATATATGTAGGCATCATTTTCATAAATGCATTTTTCTCTGCTTATGTTTCCCATGTACTTCTTTTATCCATTTTTAATGACTCTCTCCCTAATAAGGATGTCTTCTAAGAAATATATGCAAGTATTTCCTTCTTGCAGTTAATGTCCTATAGAAAGCCTATGGTGACTGATCACCTGACATGTGCTAACTACTCTGCCAGATTCATTCACAGAATGTTTTATTTGATAGCTGCATCAATGCTGCTACATTTTTTTAATAGACTAACCACTTCTCCTTCTTTTATAGATCGAATCAACTAAATTACCTTTCCAAGGTCACATAATTAATTAGTTAAATAGTCACAGTCCAAAACCAGACCTAAGTTCAATTTAACATGACCATACATAAGACACTGACCTTGCTCCTTGTGTTTGGATACGATGTATGAACCTTATCGCACTCCATATATGTCCAAAGTCTTCCTATTAGAATTTTTCATTTTGGTTTGTCTCTCTTATGACTTGTGCAGGTACATTTTTACCAAATAGATTTTGAAAAACATCAACATCTTTATACTATCATAAAAACTTTTGTCATCATATAAGCTATATAGAATGCTTAAATGTAGAAAGTAGTCAAATGTTTGGCTTTGAAATAGCAGCTTCTTCCCCCGACAACAACCTAAAGCCCTTATTTCACAAGTGTTGCTCTTTAAGAATGTAAGTGGTGTGTATTTATATCCTAACCAGCTCTGAAACATTACCGTGTTGGCATTCTGGGAATCAGAGGCAAGTTGTTCAGGGAGGGCTTTTATAGAACAACAGGTATTTCTAGTGGTAGAAGAGAATGTGAATATGTGACTGAGTCCATTCAGTTTCAGAAGAGAGTCCATCTGAATGTAAAAAGTGAGAGCCAATGATTCAGGAAGGGATTGGGGGAAATATGATCTGTAGCTCAGGGAATGTAAAGGGACAGTTTTATTAGCTAGCGTGGTTTCTCGGTACATCTGTTGTTTTCTCATGTGATATGTATAGAATGAAATATACCGCAATATTATCAGCAAATACTATGTAAAGAGCAAAACGTGTGTCGTATAAAGATGGCGTGGTAGATAAAATATTTCAATTGATTGGTGGCAAATGAGGCTGCCATTCATACATATCTTGCTAAGAAGGAGACTCTAGATTCTGTCTGCCATGTTGAAGAATAAAGGCAGATATTGCAGCTGAGGAGCAATGGGTCCCTCCCCTTGTACCACACAATAGAAACCACCAGCTCCCACCTGTAGAGCGGATGAGGGTGGTAGTGAGTGGCTAGTGTCTAGCTGGGAAGCTGTACGTGGTAAGGTGCAATTGTAAAGATGGATATGTGTGAAAATTTCTCATTTCAGAAAAAACCTGAGACATTACTTTCCTCTTTAGTTTTATCTAGGATAGATGACTGGGTAGACAGAATGTAGTCAGGGATAGGTCAAGAAAATTGAAACGCTTATTGCCATGTCTTTAGAGGGCAATGCTGACAGTACATAGATCTCATTGGGGGAGACAGGACTAGGGGATAAATTAGCCTCCTTGTGTCTTTATAATTATTCATTATTTGAACAATTTCCGTTTAAGAGTATTTGATTTTATTTAATTTGATTAATTTAAATTGACTCACAGCAGCTTAGGGAAAATTACAAATGGGTCTATGCTGAACTATAGGATTTTAACAGAAATTCAGCCTAATCCAAGGTCATCAGAATCAAGATAAGATTCAAGCAACAGAACATTGTTTGAAATTTCTGGGCCTTTGGAAAGAAGTGATATTTTGGTGGGCTGACTTTATCAAAGGTAAGCTTTAGGGGGTACTCTGAGTGACTCTACAGAAAGGTTACTCAGCATTGAACAGACAGATGTGAGAACAGAGCAGGGACAATTAAAAGTTAGTATAAGAATTTGAAGTTTATAGAAAGCAGCCTGAGTGATCCTAGAAGTTATGTGGATTTAGGAGGATACCACAGCAGCAATGAGGTTGAGGAAGATACCAAACAGTCTTCATGAACCAGAGTTCTTAGTGTGAGACCATATTATTGATTATTTATTCAGCACCAAATTAGAACTCAAATTTCCCATAAGTATAATTTTAAGGTGCAGTGACCTAGTGCATGGATAGTATCAGTTCTCAAATATTGAGACTGTGCTGTGATGGTTTGACTCTAGGAAGGTGGGATTCATAGGTAGCAAATTTGAAGGTCTCTCCATAGTTGTCTGGAGCAGTGTCTTAGTTTTTTCGTGTTGCTATGAAGGAACACCTGAGGCTGGACAATTTATAGAGAAAAAAGGCATATTTGGTTCACACATCTGCAGGCTGTACAAGAAGCACGGGGTCAGCATTAACTTTGGGTGAGGGACTCAGCTGCTTCCACTCATGGTGGAAGGTGAAGGGGAGCTGGTTTGTGCAGAAAGAATGTGGCAAGAGAGGAAGAAGCAGGGGAGGGAGGAGAAGTGTGACAGACTCATTTAAACAACTAGCTCTTGTGGGAACTAACAGGGTGAGAATTCATTCATTACAGGGGGGACAGCACCGAGCCATTCATGAGGATCCACCTCTATGACCCACGCACCTGTCATTAGGCTGCATTTTCAACATTGGGATGTAATTTTAACATGAGATTTCGAGAGGTCGAATGTCCAAACCATAGCAGGCAGCAAAAAGTTTCTAGATTACATGGTTCCATGTACTTTTTAAACTGAATTAACAGTTATTGACCTAAATATTCTTCCTTATCCTACCTTTTGATTACTGGTAATTCACCTTAGAGCTTAGAACTTACACGAGGAGCCAGGGAATATGTGAAATAAAAAAGAGTCATGTACTGTAATGAGCTCTCTGAGAAATATAAATGAGTAAAAGCTCAACAAACACAGCAACCAGTGGTAATTAGAGAGACTTTTGGAGACCTGAGGATAGCTTGTGAAAAATATCAACAAATTAACGTTATGTTTGAGATGGAGCCCTGGATCTTACTGCCCTGCAGTACCTTATGATCATTATGTTCTTTAACAAATATTTAATAAAGAGTAAAATAGAGTAAAACTTGGGAGGCAAGCATTGTGCCAAATACCAGGGTACAACAATAAAATTTAAAAGGCAATGATTACTCTGAGGGAGCCACATTCTGCT
>NW_012134858.1:2232265-2234524 GCF_000956105.1 Propithecus coquereli
GGGAAAAAGTTTGCCAACCCTGCTTTAAAGCGTGGATCGTTTTTACATTTTGCTATTGTAAAATCCATCTGTGGTGGAAACAGCAGTGGACAGGGGCTAACGTGTTTGGCCACTTGACCTTTCTTTACTGTTTTTCAAACAGAAACTGAAAAAGGTATTAAAGCCGGTTGTCAGGGCAATGCTTTCTTGCATCTCTGCAAGAAAAATCCTAACTACAAGAGGCCCTGCAGTGAAGCCATTTCTTGCCCTAAAAAATGCCTCAAGCACAACAGGAAACAAGTCAAGAAGAAAACACTGTTAAGGTCTGCTTTTATACTTTGTAGGCAATTGCAAATTACTGACTTGGGCAATAAATAGTGGTTTATTTGTGTACACACACACACACACACACACAAACACACAGCACTGCTTCCTTGGTATGAGCTGGCCACTTGCCTTCTGTAAGGACATATCCCATTAGGATGTCAACCAGGAGCATCTTGTGTGATGCTCATAAGTATTTGTTTATGTATGTTTTATTGGTCATCTTAAAATTGTGTTTCATATTCATTTCTAATAATGTCTAGTTTGAGAAATCTCATTAAACATACAAAATCTGAATAAGGCTAGCAATTTTTGTAATTGGATATATAGATATACATATGTAAACATACATGAAAATATAAATATGAATACAGATGTGGATACAGGTATAGAGATGCATGTATATGTATATATCTTTCTGAATCTTGCTTGTTATGTTTTTCTTTTTCCTCTTTGATATGGATTTTTCCATGAGCCTTATGCCGCTTTGAATTTGTATGATTATTCCAAATGAGGGGAAATCCATCCAGATCAGCTAGGTGTTTGCTCGTAAATCTGGTGCATTCATTCCCTTTATTTATTAACACTTATTGGTTTCTGATAGTATCCTTTGATTAGACATTAAGCTCAACAGCTGGTTGAAGCAAATTTTCATGGATAGTTCTGAGATCCAAATGATGTGCTAAGGGCACAGGCTACGTGGGCAGCTCCTCCCCTCTCCTCTGTTTTTCTTGTTCAAAAGCCTCAGAGCTGGGACTATTTCTCTACTTAACTTTTTTGCTTGACCAGGAGCACAGTGTCTCCTCTGGCCAACTGCCGCCACAGCATGTAAGAGAATCGCCATCCTAGAACTGCTTGCAGTGACTGAGGGCGACATCAAGGATGAGCTGCCCCAAAGGAGCTCCGCACTCGTGTTACCCATCAGCGGTGCTGAGGAATTTCAGTACTCCTCTTCCACCTGCCTTCTGCTTTGCCGTTTGCCTGTCTAGACTGAAAACGGTACCAAGATCCTCAGAGAGTCTCCTCTATTTAGTTCCTCATAAGTTGGAGGTATAAATGAGTCCCTGGTTAACATTATCCCTCTACTAGCTCTCTTACATATAGGGAAAAGGCTTGATGTTTTGTCACATACAATACATCCAGTGATAATATAAAAATTTGCCTTTACATATAAATGAAGTTGAATGGGAATGGGGCAGGGAGGCATCTTATTAAAGGCTTTGTTTATATTTTCCTTCTACAGTACAGATTTTAATTGGGAAACTTTCTCCTATACCTGTCATGTAAACCCAATAATTTTGAAACCATCGTCTAAAATAGGAGCACAAAATTAAACACTCACAATTTAAATTTTGCTAAAGGAAATGCAATAACTAAAAAAAAAAAAAAAACAAGAAGAAGAAAATAGTCCTTTAGAGACTTTCTCTAATTTCTACTGGTAATGTATGGTGGTCTCTCTTTTGAATATCAGTTTGTGGGTTAATAGTTTGAATATATGGAGGACTGGGAAAAATAAATAGAAAATGTATTTTCTTGTGATTCAGCATTACCACTAGGTATATTAACAGTTCACATTTTTATTTTGCATTCTCTTAATTTCTTCGTGTGACAAGTAACTCATGCATGCTCTTTTATATTGATTTTAGTAAACTGTGAATAAAGTATGGTATAAACATTTCAATTGTCATAATCTCAATATTCAGATGTATGTGCTTAGACATAATCTTTATTTTTCATGTAGTGGAGGATTGGTGACGCAGATGAGCACTTATTTATAAATGCAAACATCCACACACATACATATGCACGCTCCTTAGCAAATGGTGATATTCACTCCCGCAAGATGTATGTCTGAAAACTGGGTAGAAGCCTACTTTCTGGTGTTTAGGTAAAATTTAATAACTATAATAGGAAAACAATTTGAATTCCATTTCTTAAGCATTTGCTATGAGCCAA
>NW_012134858.1:2234574-2237585 GCF_000956105.1 Propithecus coquereli
TGTGATATATGTATACCATGGAGTTCTACTCAGCCACAAAAAACAATGGTGATCTAGCACCTCTTGCATTATCCTGGATAGAGCTGGAACCCATTGTACTAAGAATCCCAAGAATGGAAAAAGAAGCACCACATGTCAAATTGATATTAATTGATCAACAGTGAAGTGCACATATAGTAATAACATTCATTGGGTGTGGGACAGATGGGAGTGGGGAGAGGGGATGGGTATATACACACCTAAGGGGTGTGGTGTGCACCATCTGGGGAATGGACATGCTTGAAGCTCTGACTTGGGTGGGGCAAGGGCAACATATGTAACCTAAACATTTGTACCCCCGTAATATGCTGAAATTGAAAAAAAATAACAAAAAAAGAATGAAAGGCTACCTGAAAACTAAAAAAACAAAAAAGAATAACAATGATCTGAACAATTTCAGGTTACCTAATGACACAATTTCTAAACCCATTTGTTGCCACTTGTGGTTGGACTGTGGGGACATTCACCTCTTGGGAAAGTTATTCACGGCCTGAATACTATGTACCTGTGAGGGGGTTCAATCCTGGTGCTAGGACATTTGTTTCACAAGCCTTGGAAGCTGCTTATAAGTTTTAAAATCTCAGTGTTTTTCCTAAAGTTTCTTCCGACACTCGGCACTTGGACCCCTGATTAACTTCTCTTTAAGAGCCCATCCCTCTAGGTAAAAATGAGGGCAACGGTGAGGAAGAAAACTGCATGAAAGAGTTAAAGATGATTCACATGTGGGTACTGTGAAAGAGACTAACTGTCCTAGCCAGATTCTTTTCATTACATCCTTGGGAGAATATTTCAAACTTTGTTTTCACATTATTTTTTACTTTCATCTACATTTTTATCTTCCTTTCCCAGAATATTAAATGACATTTCTTGAGCATCTATTATATGACATGCACCCGTGGTGTTAACCATTGCTCATGCTTAACACACCATCAAATGAGTTTTTTTGTTTGTTTGTTTTTTAGTGCAGAATTTCTCACTGCTAGAATTTCTCTTTAGCTTGCACTGTTACTAGGTTATTTAACCAGATATTGCCTTTGTTATACAACATCTTTCAGGACTATCCTTCCGTGGAACATACCTTTGGAAATGCTGGTCTAGATCAAGAGACCATGCCAGAGTGTAGCTGCAGGTCGAGCTAGACAAGTAGGCTTGAGTCACACTGAGGAAGGGCTTTCGGGCAATAGAATTTGGACTCTGTTGACTGGCATGGGGGAGGGATACAATAGATTTCTGTATGGTTATTTTTCTTTGACTTAAACCAGTTTGCTTTTTTAAAAGGTTTAATCCGGAAGTATTCAATACAAAGAAATATACAGGAAACTATATACCAGAGATGCCTTCACTCTCACTTGAAATGTATAAGCTGTTAATATTTTGACAGATTTGGTTTAGATCATATTTTAAAGAGCTAATTACATCAGCAAATATACTTTCAAAAACAATTTTGGGTACAGACACACGTTAAATTGCAGAATGCATTTAAACTGCCATATATAGAGTTTAAATACTTCCAAAAATTACTATGTAATGTTTATAGATTCATAAATATACAATAAAATACAAAAATATCCATGGGAATTATAAACACTGAATGAATGATTATGGTTTCTCTAGAGATAATGGAAGGGCTGGGTCTTCAACTGTGTCGGTAATATTTAATTCCACAATGAAAATAAAAATAGCACCTGGAACAAATGAGAAACCATGTTAAATTTGTAAAGCTGCATGATGATTGTCTTAGGACTAGATCCCTGAAATAGAATTTGAAACAGAAATTTGTGTGCACTTGGGAATGATTTCTAGAAGATACAAGGGAAGAAGCATTAGACAAAGGAGAAAGGTGAACAGCAATTCAGTTGCAGTAGGGGCCACCTGAGGTCACAGGCAACACTGGAGCTGGGAAGGCCTCCTAGATTTCCCAAACTGAGTCAAGAGTGCTAAGTCTTGAGATGCTTGCCTTGACCAGTGAAAGGCAAGGAGGTGAAAGTTTGGGCAGGGAGACTCCCTTCAGCCAATGGCAGTTCCTGGAGCAGCTCTGAGCCCTCCACTGCCAGCGCCTTTAGCTACTGGGAGAATGAGTGGGTGCATTGCCTTAATTCTGCAAGGCAAATCTGTGTAGTGTACACAGTACCCCCTGCAATCATGTATCTTATGTCATTTTACTCTTGTCTATTTATGTGTTTGAAACAGTTCATATTTTTTTCAAACCTTAGCACTTAAAAAAAAACTTCCAATTTTTAAAAATAGTATCCCCCAAATTAATCCCCAAACATACAGACACACACAGACGCACACACACACACACACACTACAACACTAATCTCAACTGTAATTAATAGCAGGTCACATACTTACTATTTTGTTTTCTGTTTTCCCTATGTTTTCAGCAATTGAAGATTCCCTCCCTTCTCCCTCCCTCTAGTTTTGTAAGTCCTTGCCATGTATTTAAAAAGGTATGATTTATTCAGCATTTTTAGGTTTTTGTTATTGGAGAACTTATTTGGTTTTCTTGCTGGAA
This sequence comes from Propithecus coquereli, assembly GCF_000956105.1. Classification (NCBI taxonomy): domain Eukaryota; kingdom Metazoa; phylum Chordata; class Mammalia; order Primates; family Indriidae; genus Propithecus; species Propithecus coquereli. The sequence continues at coordinate 2,237,132 of NW_012134858.1, forward strand.
TATGTACTAAAGTGATTTTAAAGAGGAGTTAAATTAATCTCATTACTGAAATATAGTACTCTTCAGTCACCTAATATTCCTCCTTGTGCCCCACTATCAAAATCTTCAATTCCCTACAAAATTGTGTCTTTTAATTTTACTATTTTTCGTTTGTTTTTAGTTTGGATCATGATATCCACATACTCTCTAAATCGGGGATGGCAAACTGCAGCCCAAGGGATAACTCCGGACTGCCACCTGATTTTTGCCCCACAAACAGGCTTATTCATGCTATTCAAGCTGTCAGTGGCTGTGTTGACAGTTGTGACAGAAACCATATGGCCTACAAAGCCTAAAGTGTTTACTTTCTGGTCCGTCATGGGAAAAAGTTTGCCAACCCTGCTTTAAAGCGTGGATCGTTTTTACATTTTGCTATTGTAAAATCCATCTGTGGTGGAAACAGCAGTGGACAGGG
>NW_012134858.1:2237635-2238613 GCF_000956105.1 Propithecus coquereli
ATTTTCATTCATTTTTGGAAAATTATATGGTTCTCTGAGATCACATTAGAAGAAACCCCACTCCAGCCCCTGGGGAGGGGCAGGATGAAGGGAGGTGAACAGACGGCCCCAAGAGAGAGAGGCGGCGGCTGCTCTAGCAGGCTGGCATGAGCCTCAAGCTGGGAGACTGTTACATAATGCGAAGGAGGAAAGGTCCAGAAAAAGGGTATAATGGAAGAAGATACCAAACTCACCTCCTACTTTGAATTATTTCCAGTATACGATATGCATGTGATCTATTTCAGAGGTCAGGAGAGGAGGAACAACTTCATGGAAGATCTTTTCTAAAGATATGAAGTTAGACGGAAAATCCTTTGAAGAGATTGAAAATATAAGTGAATGTATTTGTCACACGATAGTTCAAAGGTGATAGGTGAAAAACGTGGATAAGAAGAAAGAATTATAAAGCAGGATGAGGATAAGATCATCAGAGAGAATATTTGAACTACTATACTCTTTACTAGGGACAACAAACAAGAATAACAATGATCTGTGCTCCTATAAACATTCGAGTGCAGACGTCTTTCTTATAGAATGTCTTTTGTTCTTTTGGGTGGATGCCCAGTAATGGGAATGCTGAATCAAATGGTAGATCTGCTTGTATCTCTTTGAAATATCTCCATATTACTTTCCATGAGGTTGCACTAGTTTGCAGTCCCACCAGCAGTGTATGAGTGTTCCTATTTCTCCACAACCAAGCCAATATTTATTGTTTTGGGTTTTTTTGATAAAGGCCATTCTCCTTGGAGATAAGTGATATCCCATTGTGGTTTTGATTTGTGTTTCCCTGGTGATTAGAGATGTTGAGCATTTGTTCATATGTTTGTTAGCCATTAGTCTTCTTTTGAGAAGTTTCTGTTCATGTCCTTTGCCCACTTTTTGATAGGGTTGTTTGATTTTTTTTCTTGCTGATTTTCCTGAGTTCTAAATAGATTCTAG
>NW_012134858.1:2242407-2244938 GCF_000956105.1 Propithecus coquereli
ACAGAGGAGGTAGTGATTGGTGCCAATTTTAGTGATTTAAATGTTGAAAACACATGGTGATCCCCAAGACAGTCCCATTTAATTTACTGTCTAGCCCTTAGAAAAACTAGGTAGATCGTTCCAGGAATGCTGCACTACTCCAAACATAATCAAATAGTAGCCCCAACTGCAGCTACTTTTCCAGAAGTAATACACTTGCTAGAATTGAATATAGTCACAGGGACATGGAATGCAGCCATTGATCCAGGAAATGCATCGAATTACCAACCTTTTGAGGATGGAGGATCAAAAGCAATTCACATCAATATTAGATGGACATGTATACATTACAGTCTTGTTCTAAGAGTACATCAACTCTCTCATCTTCTGCCATAATATAGTCTGAAGGGACTGAGACCATCTGGACATTCTGAGTAACATTTCATTTTCCCACCTCATTGATAGATGGTATTAACCAAGCAGGGTGCACAGGAAGTGGTAAGTACAGTGGGGAACTTTGTGTGTCACATATGATCCACATGGTCAGAAATAAACCAGATGCATTTCAGGGTCATGTCACATGAGTGAAGTGTTTGGCGGTTCAAAGGTTTGGGGCATATAATGCCCCATCCTAGGTAAAGGACCTATTATGTCATCTTACCTCTCCCACCACTGAGAATGATGCACAATTCTTGGAAAGCTGCCAAGTTTAAGTAGGACGCAGCCCGCAAAAGAACTACAGTTCAACTATTACACATGGTCCATATTACTTAGAAGATACCCTTGTGGTGATAAAGGTGCTCTATGACTTTTATTATATGCCTCGATACGAAAATCACAGTTAGACTCCCATGGATCTGCAGCAAGCTCATGCCTTATAGAAGAGAACTGTACACCATTTGACAAACTACTGCTGGTCTGCAACTGCACCTTGATAGAGTGGCCATGGATGTTATTTGATTACTTGGCCATAGCTACATTTTTTCAAACCCAGGAAATCATAGGTTGGACTATTGCAACAACAATTCATTGTAAGATGGAAGTGATATGTCCAAATATAATGTAAGTCAGGAGGCCTTGCTGCAGGAGCAGATAGCCCAGACCTGCATATCATTTACTAATGTTGCACTAGTGCCTGTCACTTAATTCCTATTCCTATGCCTATGACCCTATGAGGGGATTACTTTTGACTAGCTGATAGAGGGACAAAAGGCCAAGCTTCAGACATCTGCCTATCCACTTTGTGTTCAGAAGGAAGCAGTCCAAGATAAGAATGCAAATGGACTAATGAGCATTAGCAAATGACTGGCTGGCTTTCTATGCACCTGGAAGGAAGATTAGAAGATTGAGGATAAAGAGATTTGGGAAAGAGACATATGGAGACACCAAGGGAAGTAATCACAAAGTTTTGAAAGACATTGTATTGTATATCAATACCCACCAGAAAGCATACACAATGGAATGAATACTGAAATACCCAGTAGTCAGACTAACTCATCATTTGGCATCAGCCAGTCCTTGTGGTCCACCACCTCATTCCTAACACAATGGGCTCACGAATGCAGTAGCCATTGTGTCAGAGATGGGAGCTGATCATGGTCCCTAGAGCATGTGTTTCCACTCACTGACTGATCTAGCTACTGCTTCTGCTAAATGTCTAACCTGCCATAACACAAACCAACACTACACCCCAATAAAGCCTTACCCACCAAAAATGATGAATTTATTACTTCGGATCCCTTCTATCTCTGAATGCAGGTATTCATCTTGACTGAAGTCAACATGTATTCTGGGTATGGATTTTCCTTTCTTATCCATAGTGCCTCAGCTAGCACACTAGCCAAACATATTCAGAATATTTGGTGTATCTGTATCAACAAAGAATCCTGCATAACCCCACAACAGACCAAGGGATCAACTTCACACCAAAGGAGATTTTCTGGTGGGCATATGACCATGTGTCATATCACATGAGATAAGACCCCAAAGCTGCTACCCTAATACAGCAAGGAACTAGCCTCTTAAAGCTCAGGTACCAGATTTGAAATTGTGGCATGTGAGATCTCCAGAAGGTATAATGAATGAGTCCAGAAACTAAGCAGGTAGAAATCAGACTAGCTCTAATTACTGTTACTCCCTATATCCTATGTAGGAAATTTGTGCTTCCATTGTCTGTTACCTTAGACTCTAGGGTTCTAGAGCTTCTTGTTCTCAGAGGGGTAACACTTTCAGCAAGGTCCAGAGTTCAGTTCCAATTTAACTTTATTTTCAGGCTTTTACCTGCTCACTTCTTATTCTGGTTTTTGTGCCCGGAGACCAGAAGCAAAAAAAGTGATCAACATTCTGCCCAAGGTGAATCACTCTAATCATCAGTAGGTAGTAGGAGGGGCAAAGATGAATAAATTCAGCACCTAGATGATCCATTTCAGAGTCCTTTGGTACTCCTTTACCCAATTTTGGTGGTAACTGGACAAGTGTAGCAGCCATGGCCAGAAAAGAGTCCTCAGCTATGAGAATAAGTCTTGTCCTGTCAGATATGGCACCTAGACCAA
>NW_012134858.1:2245128-2247126 GCF_000956105.1 Propithecus coquereli
TACACGAAAAGATTCATGTACTTAGTTGCCATCTACTTATTTCCTTTGGTGAAATGTCTTTTGAAATCTCTTGTCTGTTTTAAAAATTAAATTCTATGTTTTCTTACTATTGTTAGAGTTATTTATATATTTCTGACCTTTATCAGATATCTTTTTGCAAATATTTTCTCTCACTCTTGGGTTTGTCTTCATACTTCCTTCAACAGTGTCTTTCAAGAAGCCAACATTTTAATTTATTTTAAAGTCCAGTTTACCATTTTATTTTTATGATTTGCACCTTGTGAGTCCTAAGCTAAGAAATATTTACCAAGCTAAAGGTTACAAAATTTTTCTTCCGTGTTTTATTCCAGAAGTTATATAATTTTGGCAAAGTTTGGGTAGGAGAATAGTGAAATCATTGATGCTTTATAAAAAGTATATGGGGACAATGCCCCAAAGAAATCACCAGTTTACAAATGTGTATCTTGTTTCAAGAAGGGGTGAAGCAATTTTGAAGATGAACCCACAGCAGCAGACCATCCATATCAATTTGTGAGTAAAAAAATAATTTTCTTGGTGCCCTAATTGAAGAGGACACATGATTAACAGAAGAAGCAGCAGCCAATACCATAGACATCTCAAATGGGTCAGCTTCCACAATTTACAATTCTGACTGAAAAATTAAAATTGAGCAAACTTTCCATTTGATGGGTGCCAAAACCATTGCAGCCAGCTTAGCTGTAGACAAGAGCAGAGCTTTCAATGGGAATTTTGAATAAGTGTTATCAAGATCCTGAAGCATTTCTCTGAAGAATTATAACAGCAGATGAAACATGGCTTTACTGACCCTGAAGACAAAGCACAGTCAACACAGTGGTAACCAAGAGGTAGATGTGGCCCAGGGAAAGCAGCAGCAGACCAGTCAAACACAGCGATCATGGCCAAGTGTTTGGGGATGCTCAAGGCAATTTGCTTGTTGACCTTCTGCAGGGCCAAAGAATGATAGCATCTGCTCATTATGAGTGTTTTGAGAAAGTTAGCCAAATCTTTACCAGGAAAATGCCCAGGAAACTTTCACCAGAGAATCATTCTCCATCAGAACAATGCTTCTGCTCATTCCTCTCACAAAACAAAGGCAATTTTGTGAGAGGTGTTTGATGGGAAATTATTTGGCATCCACCTTACAGCCCTGATTTGGCTCCTTCTGATTTCTTTTTGTTTCCTAATCTTTAAAAATCTTTGAAGGGTACCCATTTGTCTTCATTTAATAATGTAAAAAGGACTGCATTGACATGGTTAAATTCCTAGACCCTCAGTTCTTTAGGGATGGACTACATGGCTCGCATGCTAGCTTACAAAAGGGTCTTGGACTTCATGGAGATTATGTTGAGAAATAAAGTTAATATTTTTTATTTTTACCTTCTAATTCCATTTTCCACAAACTTTTTGAAGTCCCCTCATACGATTTATTTTAAGTTAATTGTTGCATATGGTATGACGTAATTGCAGAGACTCACATTTTACATATGCATGTTCAGTTATTCCAGGACCATTCATTGACTAGATTATCCTTTCTCCATTGAATTATCTTGGAATGTATGTTGCAAATCAATTGAACATATATGTATGAATCTGTTTCTATTATTTTCTATATTAGATTCCATTAATCTGCATATTTATAAACAAAAAACACACTTTATTGATTACATTTATAATAAATCTTGAAATAAGGTAATGTGAATCTTTCAGATTTGTTCTTTTTAAAAAATAGTTTTAGCTTATTTCCTTATTTTCCTATTTCTTTATTTTTAGCTAAGGTGATATGATATCTAAATGCAATATGGAATGCTGGACTGAGCCCTAAAACAAACACATGAAAGGGACATTATTCAAAAATCTAGTGAATATGAATAAAGTCTGCCATTAATATACTAATTTTATATCAATGTTAATTTTTTAGTTTTGATAAATGGTTATACAAGATATTAACAAAGTTACGTAAACTGGGTAATTTGTAAT
>NW_012134858.1:2259276-2263101 GCF_000956105.1 Propithecus coquereli
AGAGTGATAGAGTCCGAAACACAAGCCACCATCGTTTTGTAAGTTAATCTTACAGGGGTCATGCCATCAGTTGTGCTGCATTCTGTTCATTAGAAGGGAGTCAACAAGTGCCATCCACGCTCAAGTTGAGCACAGTAAAGTTCCGCCTCCCATTGGGAGAAGCAACAGATAAGTTGTGGTAATATTCTTAAAACAACCACAGCCCAATATTCAGCCACTTCAGGTCATCATGACCCAGACTGGGTGTTGGTACTGACATGTTCGCCAAGCTTTCCTCCAAAGACTGGCAGCAACTCCGGAAGAAGACAACCTTCTTCCTCTGCCTATGATATCTACATCAAACTTCAAGCATAGTCTCATTCTGAAACAACAGAAAACTCACAAAAGCAAAATGAAACTGCAGACTTTATCTTGTAGCCATTTTCTAGTGCTCTGGGGAGGAAACTCTACTGCCAGACTGTTTAGGGTAAATACTGGCTCTGCTATTCACTTGCTGTGCAACTTTGAAAAATGATTTAAACTTCATGTTCTTTAAATTTCTAATCTGCAAAATGCAGATAAAAGCACATACCCTGTAGGTGTGTTGCAATGATTAAATATTTTTATTATGTATAAAGTGCTTAGAATATTGCCTGTCAGACAGTAAATGTTTACTAATTGACATACTTTTATCTTTATTATCATTATTATTTTTGTTGAAATCATACCCACCCATTAGTTCCGATTACGGTCTGCAAAATGGGCATTTATTGCACAGACATAAGAACTTAATAACGAGCCGGGCTCTGTTTTCGGCATTAGACGTTCAATAATGAGGAAAGATGACAAAAGCCCCACCCTTCGGGAGCTTCTAATTAGTGAGTTTTGCTCACATCATGCACAGTTTTCTCCGCAGCTTTACTAAGAAAAATGAAATGGGGACAACAGCTGAGCTGTCTTGAGAGCAAGCCTGAAGAGGCAGGGGAGGTGCCACTGGAAGTGTCTTAGATATCAGAAGGGTGTCTTGCTGCCCTGCATGTTCCCAAGAGCAAAGGAGAACAAGCTGCAGCTTTGCCGCTTACCCCATGTGTCCGTGTGAGCATGAGCAAGTCGTTTCTTCTCTCAGAGTGTTTCCTAATTGCAAACTGAGAGGGACAGGGGTTAGTTATATTACATTCTCGTTTGATAGTTTTCTTTTTTTGAATTGTGTCCAGAGAAGATTAGAACTCCTGAGGAATGCTTCTGGGATTCTACAAACATTTTATTGGAATTTTACTTTATTTATTTATAAATGTGTTATTTATTTTTAAAAAATTTAATAAAAACCCTATGCAAACAAATGGACTATTTAGTATACTACTTGTTAATATATCAGAGACCATATGGATTAAGACTTGTTCTTAATCCTTAATAATAAAAAAAATACCATATAGCTGAACTTACAAAATAGATACTAAGTTTTACTTTGATCTGTTTTATATATTGCAGTTCTGCATAAGAGTTGAAAATAGGTCCCCATAAAGTGACTTTGGAATTCATTTTTCTACATAATAATGACTAAAATTTTGAGCCGTTATTAGTTGCCAGTTTCTGCTTTAAGTGTATCGCCTTTCCTTTAAATTTAAAAACAAGTCTATGTGGTGGCATTCATACCTTCCTCAGTAAAGAAACTGAGGCTAGAAAGATTAAGTAACTTGCTTAAGGTCAGTAGTAGACCCAGAATTTAAATTGAGGTCCTGAGATGTGTGCTTTTAACTCTTATAAATATTTGTAGGATAATTTATTAAGTTAACCACAATTTTTATCTCCCTTTCTATTGATCGCATGGAACACCACCTCTTAGTGTTGAAGGCAGAGTGTCAACTGACAAGTTTGATGGTCAAATTTCAAACCTGTCAAATGAACTGCTGTGATTCTAAACAACAATCTATTTATCTTTTTCTGTTTCAGGCTCATAATCAGCTGCAAATCTACATTGCCTCTTGGATTCATCCACTTTCACTGATGTGTTAGAGAGGATCAGTATCCGGCAACCCTGTCGACCTCAGGCTCAGTCTGTGTCAAAGTGCTGCGTATCACACGGAGACCTCTTGACCTTGCAGAGAAGTGTGATATGGAGATGAAAGAGCACAATATTTGAAGGGCTTTAGAGAGATGGAATCTTACACATGCCTTTCATGAGGTCTGAGGGCCAACCTTGTGACTCTCCTACTCTTCCCCCGAATCACTCTTACCCATTACAGTTTTAAGGAGGCAAAAGATACAGGACCTTGGGTTGAGCCGCCGACTGCTTGAGTCCTTTCCCAGCTCATTTAGGACGGTGCCATCAGAGGCACGCAGATGATCTGAGTCCTGTTCCAGCCATGGGAGACAGATATTATTGATAATTAATCATAACAATAATACCATTACTGTCATACAGGAAAAAAACTATGTTGCCTTTGCTCATCACTGTACCTTTCTGCTTTCCATCCACACTGTCGTGACTTGAGTCCTACACACACAGTCATGGATGTACTCCTGTTCACCTTCTATCCAGTCCCCTCCCATCCCTGGGCATCATTTGAATTGAGACCAAAGTGACATTTCTAAAGAATAGACATGCTCTGCCACTTTCTTGGTTAATGCCTACAGTAGCTCCTTCTATGTCTATATCCTTCAACCTTGCATTCAAGGTCTTTATAATTTAGTCTTGTCTGTTTTTCTAGAAAATTTTACCATTATATTCTTTGTATCTCAAAGTCTAGCCTTGCTTTAAAACTTAAACACACAATTCTGAAATTACCATTTTGTATTCTATGGTACCTGAAATAGTACCTGGCATGGCATAAACACCACTAAATGCTTGTTGAAGAAAACCGTCTATGATTATGTACGGTCATTGTTAAAATCGAATACCAATTCCTATTTAAACTTTTAATACATTAAACTGAAGTAGAAAACACAACATTAAATTATAATGCCATAGTAAATCTCAGTCAGTGGCCTCAAGCCTCTTTAGAATTTTACTTCCTTGATATACAATAAGTACATATTCAGTAAATCAAAGGCTTAAAGGAATTTGGGAAATATTCGTAAGTCCAAGTTTAAAATGTGAACTAATGACTGTAAGTCTGAGAAAAGTGGCTTCCTAAATCGAAAATGCCACACTTCTTGTTTTCTCCAGCTTGATCAGCTTATGGTTGAGCAGCGCAATTAATAGCTACTATTTTTGTAATACATGTGAAAGCAATATTTTGTCTAGCTCTGTGGGTGGCATTAAGCTAGCAAAACACTCTACTTGGCATTATCCTGACACCAGTCAATGAAGCCATCAGGCAAATGAAACTGCTTTTGTGATAAGCAGCACAGTAATTGGAAATTGCCATTCTTTTTTTTTTTTCCCTAGGAAAACCTGAAACTTTCACTTCAATCTTTTTTAAATCACCAGGAAGAAATGAATATTTATAAAGCAAGAAAAAGGGCACCATCCAGGTGTCATTTCTCTTAGCGAATTATGCACAAGGAAGAGTAATAAAGCAACAATTCAAATTTAAACTCCATTTGCTCTGGTAGCACTAACTGTTTAGGCATTTATTCAGTTCTAAGGCAGATATATGTGCACCCATGTCAGAGAAAAATGAATCCTGGTACATTTGAGGCCACTAAACTGGACGGGTTGGTGCTTTCTTTTCACTAGAATCCAGCAGGTACCAGGTAGAGATGATGACTGAGTGATCTGGGGCTGAGGTCTGGACCAAGGAGCTGAAAGCATCAATCAATTGAGGATAAACCTGGGCTAAAAGATGGGCTCAATTTTACCCTGAAGGATTTGAAAGCAGAATTCTAAATCAAGATGGTAAACTA
>NW_012134858.1:2275360-2276876 GCF_000956105.1 Propithecus coquereli
TCTACATTGACATCTTCCATTGGTATGTACATTCGTTGCAATTAATAAACCAATACTGATACATTATTATCTATAACTATTTTATTCCAATTTCTTTCGTTTCATATTACATTTACTTTTCATGTCTCTTTAGACTCCTGTAAACTGTGAGAGTTTCTCAGACTTTCTTTAAATTTTGGGAAATTTTAATAACCTTAAAAATTTTGAACAATATTGATCAGGTATTTTGTGGAATGTCTTTGTCTTGTTATTTGTTGGCTGCTTCCATAATGATTATGGTTTATTGTGAGTAACACCACAGAGATAAGGTACCATTTTCATCACATCATATCAAAGGTACATGCCATCATTATGACTTACTGGTGTTGATTTTACTCTTGACCACCTAGCTTGGAGATAGTGTTGGTCAGTTTTCTTCATTGGAAAGTCATTCTTTTTGTGTCCTCCCTTTTAATACTGTAGTCTTTGGAAGAATGTCACTGTCACAGCCCACAATCAAGGAGTTAGGAGTTATGCTCCATCCACAAGAGAATACAGTATCTAAATAAATTATGTGGAATTTTCTTGCATCAGAAATATGTTTCTTTTCTTTATTTACATACCCAATCATTTATTTATATCAATATGGGCTCATGGATATGTATTTTATACTTGGGGTTATATCCAATGCTACTTTTTAATTTTGTTGCTCAAATTGTTCTAGCCTTTCTGTTGAAAGCTCTATAATTTGACTTCCGTGTCCTTTTGAAAGTTTCCCACCATTTATTTTATTTTATTTTTTGAACACTTTCTTACTTTCTGGTACCACAAAACACCGAAAGCTGATCTTGTGTATTTCCTACCAGAATCAGCCGTTTATCCAAGTGATCCTTGGTTTCTTTTATTGGACAATGGTATTAGAAATCAAGATCTGGCATTAAGTGTACTTGTTTCTATGGGGGTTTGATTTCATCTAGACCCTCTCAGTTGATAGAGCAAGGAAATATATGTATGTATGCTAATTTGTTTATATACTCATATCTATAAATATGTGGTTTATCTGTAATCTTCCATTCCAATAATGAGAAGCCTGGCTCCCACCTCATTCCATCTATTAACTTAATTGTTCAGTTGTAATACACATGTATAGCAATACAGGACTGTTAATCCATACCCATATGGAAAACAACTTTATCAACTAGAGTACAGTGTTTATGTACAGTTCCTTTTGCCTTTAGTTTTAGAGACTCCACTCATTTCCAAAGTTATTTAGGTCAGCAACTTTCTGTGTACCTATACACACCTCCTTCAGTAAGGTAATATAGATGTGCAATATAGTTAGATTCTATTACGTTCTCCCTGTCCTCCTAAATAAATGTTTAAAACATTCACTCTTTGTACTATACAATTATATGGATTTTCACAAATGCCTAGGATCATATATTCACAATTACAATTTTATGCAGAGTAGAGTCATTGCCCTAAATAATTCACTGTGTTTCCCCTATTCAATCTTCACTTCCACCCCAAATGTCTG
>NW_012134858.1:2276926-2278870 GCF_000956105.1 Propithecus coquereli
AAAAGAAATACTTTCTCTTCTTTCTGCTACCATCAACTAGGACCTAAACTTTCCAGTACACTTTGGAATGCAATACTTTTAAACTTAAAATACATAATGTATAGCTGCATGCATGGAATGCATAATGCCTAGCATACGGTTTTGCAGAAGACACTGATTTGGGTACCTCAGCAAGAATTTCCAAATGTGACCTTAGCATGATCTGATGTTGAGATCAAAAATATTTACACAAACATTTTCCTTTTGTTTTGCTTCAGTCCCTCTTCAACTCTTTGTCAACCACTACTTGGCATTTTGAATGTGAAGGTGTCACCATTCATCAAATTAAAATGCACATACAAATGCATTTTAATGTGCAATGTACACTAAAAAGCCTCTCCCAGAAATTATATGATCCAGCTTTACAATGTAATTTTAGCATTAAGACATTTTATCACAATAGAATTACCAACTCTAATTTGTTTATTTCTCTTTCCCCTATCAATTAGTCTTCTGCCAGACCAGCAAATACTTCTTTCTTTATTAATGACACAATGGGAAAATTATTACTAAGATGGGCACGGTTTGGGCCTCTGAGTTTTCAATAAATAGAGTAAATGGGATGGAAAATTCTTCTTATGTGCCCAAATCAGGCTGCGTATGGGGCACGTGTTTTACTGCAGCCTGGTAAGGGCCCCTTCTAAGAAGCGAATGTTCATACTTTATGGTATAAGCTAAACATATCAAGGAGATTAAAGAATAAATATTAAAAAGAATACTTTCCATTTCAACTGTTGTTATACATGTTTTCTCTAGATAACTTAAATCAGTATGTTAGTTACCTAAAAATTTATAAAAATTTCTCCAAAATCTAGCATCTTAAAGCATTTATTATATCATCATATCTGTGGGTCAGGTGTCTGGGAGTAGCCTAGATTGGTGGCTCTTGGCTCAGGGTCTCTCACAAGGTGACAGTCAAGTTGTCAGCCAGGCCTACAGCCACACAGAGCTGGAGGATGTGTGTCAAGGTCACTCAAGGTCACTCAAGTGAGGAGCAGGCTTCAGCTCCTCACCGGCTATTGGCTGAGTTCCTAGTTCCTGCCACGTCGACCTCTGCATGGTGCTGCTCATGACATGGCAGCTCGCCTCGCTCAGAGCTGGTCATCACAAGAGTGATAGAGTCCGAAACACAAGCCACCATCGTTTTGTAAGTTAATCTTACAGGGGTCATGCCATCAGTTGTGCTGCATTCTGTTCATTAGAAGGGAGTCAACAAGTGCCATCCACGCTCAAGTTGAGCACAGTAAAGTTCCGCCTCCCATTGGGAGAAGCAACAGATAAGTTGTGGTAATATTCTTAAAACCACCACAGCCCGATATTCAGCCACTTCAGGTCATCATGACCCAGACTGGGTGTTGGTACTGACATGTTCGCCAAGCTTTCCTCCAAAGACTGGCAGCAACTCCGGAAGAAGACAACCTTCTTCCTCTGCCTATGATATCTACATCAAACTTCAAGCATAGTCTCATTCTGAAACAACAGAAAACTCACAAAAGCAAAATGAAACTGCAGACTTTATCTTGTAGCCATTTTCTAGTGCTCTGGGGAGGAAACTCTACTGCCAGACTGTTTAGGGTAAATACTGGCTCTGCTATTCACTTGCTGTGCAACTTTGAAAAATGATTTAAACTTCATGTTCTTTAAATTTCTAATCTGCAAAATGCAGATAAAAGCACATACCCTGTAGGTGTGTTGCAATGATTAAATATTTTTATTATGTATAAAGTGCTTAGAATATTGCCTGTCAGACAGTAAATGTTTACTAATTGACATACTTTTATCTTTATTATCATTATTATTTTTGTTGAAATCATACCCACCCATTAGTTCCGATTACGGTCTGCAAAATGGGCATTTATTGCACAGACATAAGAACTTAATAACGAGCCGGGCTCTGTTTTCGGC
>NW_012134858.1:2289535-2291689 GCF_000956105.1 Propithecus coquereli
TAGGATACGCTGAGATAACAATTTCTCAACCTTTTATTTCTTACTCATGCCACATGTCTAATACACACTTTGTATAGGAAGGAGTATGTCTCAGCTCCACACAGCCAATCAAGAACTAGACTGATGGGAGGCCGAGGCGGGTGGATTGCTCAAGGTCAGGAGTTCGAGACCAGCCTGAGCTAGAGTGAGACCCCGTCTGTACTAAAAAATATAAAGAAATTATCTGGACAATTAAAAATATATATAGAAAAAATTAGCAGGGCATGGTGGTGCATGTCCGTAGTCCCAGCTACTGGGGAGGCTGAGGCAGTAGGATCGCTTGAGCCCAGGAGTTTGAGGTTGCTGTGAGCTAGGCTGACGCAACGACACTCTAACCAGGGCAACAGAGCCAGACTCTGTCTCAAAAAAAAAAAAAAAAGAACTAGACTGAAAGGCCCCACCTTCTTGTTGCCACACCATCTGGAACACTTGGATTTCCCATTTGGTGAAACTGGGAAGATACTGCTAAAGGACGATGTACCAGCTCTCACATGCTTCAGTCTGGAAGTGATGCCCAACATTCTCCCTGCTGCCAATTTGCCAGAACTAGTTACGTGGCTCCACTTAATTATAAGGCATCTAATAAAAGTTTAAAGGAATGGAAGGAATATTTGTGACTTCCACTGTTTTTTTCCATGGTGTTTTAAAGGGTTATTCTATAAACTGGAGCATAAAACTGTGGTTGAGAAACCAGGTTCTGAAGTCAGACTGTTTAGGTCAAATCCCTGGTGTCTCACTTAACTGTATGAGTCAGCTTGGGCTGCCATAACAGAATGCCAGGAATCGTGTAGCTTAAACAACAGAAACTTATTTTCTCACAGTTCTTGAGGCTGAGAGATCCAAGATAAAGGTGCTAGCAAATTCAGTTTCTGGTGAGGCCTCTCTTCCTGGTTTGCAGACAGCCACCCTCTCCCTGTGTCCTCCCTCACATGGCCGTTCCTCAGTGCATGTATACATGGAGGGAGAGAGCTCCCTCTTCCTCTTCTCATGAGGCCATCAATACTATTGTATTAGTACCTCATGGCCCTACCCCTACTACCTCATTTAACATTAATTACTTCCTCAGAGACCTTATCTCCTAATGCAGTCACATTAATGGGTAGGGCTTCAATATATAAATTGTGGGGAACACAATTCAATCCATACCACTTACATTACCTTCTCTAAGCTCTATCTATAAAACAGGGATAAGTAAGATAGCTACTTCATGGAGTTGACATAAGGATAAAATGTGTTAATACAAATGTAGAATTTAGAACAGGGCCTAACACTTAGTAATTACACAAGAAATATTCCCTATTAGCATAATTATGATCCTTTTTGTACATATGGCAGTTTAGGCTTTCTATGTTGTTATATTGCTGTTTACATAGAGCTTTATGATTGTCGTATTTTTGGTGTGGATTATCAAGATAGAGATTTTAAATAAATTCCTTGTATATCAGTTGAACTGAGGGAGGGGAATGCTTGATAATGCCTATTTGAATGAAAGACTGAAGAGTTTACAGAGAAACAACTTTAGCTAACATTAGTAGGAGCCAGGCATGATGAACCCGATACCCTAACTAAGCCCAAGCAGGGAGGGGGAAATTCTGAGTATGGCATGACAATTACTGTCAGCTTTGCATCTCATTAAGCTCCCCCAGATTCCTATACCAAACCTATGGATAAGGGTAATTTATTTTAACTTGAGTATTGAAGTACTGGTTTACTAAATGTTCAATATCATAGCACAATGCTACTAAATATTTCCAGACATGGCACATGAAAAATGGGGCATCAGTTCACAAAACAGCAAAACCCAGATTTGCCCCTTGAGGATGCCCTTAATTTCATAGGAGACATTCTCAGTAGGATGTCATACAACACTCAAAGACATTTGGTGGGTGGTGGAAGTGTTTTGTGTGTTCACATCTCTTTGCCTGCTAAATTAGTTTTCTTGCAATGTTTTCTATGGCTCTAATTTTGTACTGAAAATAATAAAATAATAATCAGCATTTAGTGTCATTTGGGTGCCAGGCATCTGACTTGACAAGTTTTCTATATTACATTGTTTTCAGACCCTTGCATACTATTCTATAAGGTAATTATCATTTCCATTTTAAGGAGGAGAAC
>NW_012134858.1:2292659-2294414 GCF_000956105.1 Propithecus coquereli
GTCTCACCTTTGTTGGCAGCAAGCTCAACATTCCAGCATTATCGTGTTGTTTATTTTACTGTGTTTGCGAATGCACTGTCACAGCTAGGAAGACTTCACAGCTTTGAATATGAATGTAACATCTGGTTTAGTTTCAATAACATTGATACTGCAAATGCAAATACAATTTTTTTTTTTTTTTTGTATTTCAACAAAAAATCTCAGATTGTCATTTTAATGAAGGCTGATTTCCACATTTCAGTTCTTGAATGCCAGGGCTTTGTCCTATTTTCTTTCTTTCTTTTTTTTTTTTAACTTGGAAGGAAGCATAAATGTGTTGTAAGCACATCCCTTACTGCTCTTTCCATTTGGTTGTAACTCTAACTAATTTGTAAATTTGCCGTGTTCTTCATCTGTCAGATTTTGAGGACTCCATGCAACGGGAAAAACATCTTCTTTATCCTACGTGAACTTATATATTGAGACAATTTTGTGACGTTATGGCATATGATTCATCTCTTATTCAGAAAACCAAAATCACCTTCTGATAAAAGCCATATGGCAAAGACTTTTGGTCACTCTCGTACACTAAAAGCTTTCAACAGAGATTTTAAAAACCCTCCCCCGATGTGATGTTTATTGGAGCAAGAGCAGAAGACAGAGTTGGTGTCTACATATGCCATTCATAGGCTGCAGATTTCCGTTTTCAGGTCATGATGCTTGGATTCACTGAAATGTCCTTTAAGCACAGCTACAAGTTAAATAGTGAGGTTATATTTAAAATAACCTTCTCTAGAAACTTCTTATGTCTATTACAGGTTCGACTATGAAAACAACCCACTGATGTACAAGCGAAAATTTTCCTTTAGGAGATTTGTTTAGTTGGAAGAAATAAAACTATGTAGAAAAGAAGAAAACTAAAAACAAAAGTCAAGATATGATTTTTAGTGTGATATTTGCCAATATTATGGAAATTTAGAAAATGTAGAAAATATGTTTGGCTAAGTATTCAGGAGGAAACACAGAAAAATGAAAATTAGTGTTGAGCTGTGTTGATTAAATTGATAACCTGAGTGGGGGAAGGCATTCTGGGCAAAGGGAAGAGACTGATAAAAGGCCTGAACAGTGGAGAAATTTCAGATGTTTAAGGGTACAGTTTTCTACCCAGTCGCAGCAGCCCAACCTGAGACTGGTTCACAAGTTGCCCAAACGTTGCTTAGCTACTCCCGGGCTTGGCCTGGGGCATCTCAGCTCTGGGTCCCACAGGACAATGAACCTTTGTACATTGATCCTACAGTGCCTGGAATATTAGCTGTATACTATCTTGTAGGTATGTCCTGATTTGAATAATATTTTGAAATGATGTTTTAGGTTACAGTAGTTAAAGCTTCCAGATCATTCTAACTAGATTAGAGGTTCAATGAAAACAGGAATTAGAGAGCTTTCAAGATCGAGTCTGTTCTTGTTACTCATGGTGTGTGCGTGTGTATATATACACTTACACTCACACGTACACACACATACATATAAATTCTTATGTACATATATTAATACATACTCATTTCATCCTCAGAGCAAACCTATGTGGTAACAGAATATGGGCTATTTTTCTCAACTAGCAGCCGTGATACTATGTAGACCAGGGTTTCACTGCTGCTGGTATGTGTCAGAATCTACACTAGCTTCTCTAATTCTCCTTGGAAGGGAAGGAGATGCAACAGCAACATCAACAACAACAAAAAAGCTTTGTAATCAGATAGACTTTCTTAACAGGCC
>NW_012134858.1:2303164-2304638 GCF_000956105.1 Propithecus coquereli
AAAAAAAAAAAATGTTATTCGAGTCTATTTTGTTGGAGATTTTGTATCAATGTATATAAGGATAATGATCTTTGTTTTCTTTTCTTATAATATCTTTATATGGTTTTGGTATTAGGATGATGCTCACCTCACTGAATGAGTTAGAAAGTATTCCCTTTCTTTCTATTTTCGGGACAATATTGTACAGAAATGGTATCTTCTCCTCGAAAGTTTTCAGGCCTTGAAACCAGTTTGGCCTGGTGCTTTCTTTTTGCAAAGATATATAATTAATTGATGCAATTCTTAAAATAGATATAGGCCAATTCAGATACTTATTTGTCTTTGTGTGAATTTTTATAGTTTGTGTCTTTCATGAAATTTGTTCATTTCACCCAATTGTCAAATTTGCAGGCATAGCATTGTTCATAGTATTGCTTTATTAGCCTTTTGATGTTCACAGAATCAGTAATAATTCCTTTTTTTTAATTTCAAAATATCAAGGGGATACCAATGTTTTTGTTACATGGATAGTTTTTGTAATGCTTGAGTCAGGTCTGTGAGTGTACCCATCACCATAATAGTGTTCATTGTACCCATTAGGTAGGTTTCTGACCCTCCCCTTCTTCCCTGTCCCCCCTGCTTGATTTCCAATGACTTCTACTTACCTGTGTGCACGTATGTGCCCATCGGCTAATTCCAGTTTATTAGAAAGTACATATGGTATTTGTTTTCCCATTCTTGAGATACTTCACTTAAGATAATGGTCCCTAATTCCATCCAAACTGTGGCAAAAGACATTAATTCACCCTTTTTAATGGCTGGGTAGTACTCCATGGCATACATATACCACATTTTGTTAATCTACTAATGAATTGATGGGAACTTGGGTTGCTTCCACATCTTTGCAATTGTGAATTGTGCTGCAATAAACATTCGAGTGCAGGTGTCTTTTTAATAAAATGACTTCTTTCCTTTGGGTCGATAGCCAATACTGAGATTATTGGATTTAAAGGCAGCTCTACTTTTAGTTCTTTGAGAAATCTCCATATTGTTTCCCATAGAGTTTGTACTAATTTGCAGTCCCACCAATAATATATAAGCTTTCCTTTCTCTCTGTATCCACGGTGGCATCTATTGTTTTTGGACTTTTTAATAAAAGTCATTCTAACAGGGGTAAGGTGACATCTCATTGTGGTTTTAATTAGCATTTCCTTGGTGATTAGTGATATTGAGCATCATGTTTTTGTTGTCTATTTGTTTGTCTTCTTTTGAAAAACCTTCTGTTCATGTCTTTTGCCCACTTTTTAATGAGGTTGTTTTTTTTTTCTTTCTGATTCGAGCTCTTTGTATTAATAGACTCTACATATTAGCCCTTTATTGGATGTATAGCTTGAAAATATTTTTTGTCATTCTGTAGGTTACCTATTTGCTCTATTGATTATTTCCTTAGTTGTACAGAAGCTTTTTAATTTAGTCAAGTTTCATTTATTTATTT
>NW_012134858.1:2304688-2306721 GCF_000956105.1 Propithecus coquereli
TTCACAATTACAATTTTATGCAGAGTAGAGTCATTGCCCTAAATAATTCACTGTGTTTCCCCTATTCAATCTTCACTTCCACCCCAAATGTCTGTAAACCTCTGATCATTTTACTGCCTCTAAACTTTTATGTTTTCCAAAAAGCCATATAATTGGAAACATATAGTATGTAGCTATTTCAGAGTGACTTCTTTTGCTTAACAGCATACACTAAATATTGATCCTTATTTGCTTATGCCTTCATACCTTATTTTTGTTTATTGCTGGGTAGTATCCCATTGCGTGACTGTACAGCAGCTTTGTTTTTTCCATTCTCCGATTGAACAGTATCTGGCTTGTTTTGAGTTGTGGGCAATTATAAATAAAGCTGTTATAAACACTCATTTATGGTTTTGTATGCTCTTAACTTTTTCAAATCAGTTGTGTAAATTCCTAAAAATGCAATTGGTAGATCAAATGGCAGCACCATGTTTTTCTATGTAAGAGACTGCTGCTAAGACTTGAATGTGTCCCCTCCAAAATCCAAGTGTTGCCAGTATGATTATATTAAAAAGTGGGGCCTTTAAGAGTTATTAGGCCATACAGAATTCTTCATTACAAATGAGATTAAGGACTTTGAAAAGCAGCCTCACTCAGCATTTGGCCTCTCTTGCCTTTATACCTTCTGCCAGGTGAGGTTGCATCAAGAAGGGCCTCACCATACACCAGATGCCAGCACCTCCCAGCCTCTTGCACGTCCCAGCCTCCAAAACTGTGAGAAATAAATTCTTATTTTTTATAACTTACCCAGTTTGAGATATTCTGAAGCACAAATGGACGAAGACAGCTGCCAAACTGGCTTTCAGAGTGGCTGTATCATTTTGAATTCTCACCAACAATGAATGAGCATTACTCTTGCTTCTTATCCTTGGCAGTTTGTATTGTTAGATTTATGGATTTTAGCCATTCTGCTAGGTGTATGGTCACATCTTCTTGTTTTAATTTTCAATTTCCTGATGACATCTTGATAATTTTTTCATGTGGTTATTTTTCATCTGTATATTTTCTTTGGTAAGATGTTTTACATATTTTGGTCCATTTTTTAAAATGGAGTGATTTTTTTTATTATTGTTGAGTTTTAAGAGTATTTTATATGCTATAGACATAAGTCTCTTATCAGATATGTGCTTTGCAAATTTTTTTCCAAGTCTGTAGCTTATCTTTTTATTCTTTGAACAGTTACCTTCTCAGAGAAGCATTGAATTTTAATAAAGTCTAATTATCAATGTTTTATTTCATGGATCATGCATTATGCATTTAATCTAAAAACTTACTGCCAAATGCAAGGTCACTTAGAATTTTTCCTATATTTTCTTTTATAAGTTTTATATTTTGTTTTTTGTGTTTAGGTCTATAATCCACTTCGAGTTAACTTTTGTGAAAGATATAAGATTTGTGTCAAGGTTAGAAGTTTGTTTTTTTTTGGAAATCAAATAACTGTTGTCCCAGAAACAGTTGTTAAAAGCATATCTTTTCTCCAGTGAATTGTTTTTGCTCCTTTCAAAGATTGGTTGATGATATTTGTGTGTGGCTATTTCTAGACTCCTTATTTTATTTCATTCATTTATGTTGGCTATTCCTAGTTTTTTTTTTTTTTTTGCTGTTTCAAAGAAACTTTAGAATCAGGTTGTCAATGCCTATGAAATAGCTTGCAGGGATATTGATAGAGATCGCTTTGTAGATCAAATTTGGAAGAATTGGCATCTTAACAATATTGAGTGTTCCAGTCCATGAACACAGACTATCTCATTGTTTACTTTCATTTTCATTGGTTTTCCCATCAATGTTTCATGGATTTTGAATATAGGTTCTATATCTGGTTTTGAGATTTGGACCTACATATTTCACTGTTTTGTGATCTTTTAAATGGCATGATTTTTTTTTTTAATTTCAAATTTCAATTGTTCATTGCTAACGTGGAAGAGCAAGGGACTACTCTGTATTAACAATATATATTTGGAATTTGCAATTATCATCAGTTTTAAGAGGTTTTT
>NW_012134858.1:2312316-2314953 GCF_000956105.1 Propithecus coquereli
CAAATTTATTTTTTAGGTCCGAAGCCTACTCATCCCACCAAGTGTCCAGTTTCAAATTATCCAGGTTCGGTAACTCTTTATCCTACTGATATAAAGAAGTTTTTAAATGATGGATGAAAACTGACATCTTGTTGCAATTTCCATTCCTTTTTTTTTTATTTCAGGGTATTATGAGGGTACAAACATTATGGTTACGTTTTTTGTCTTTGCCTCACCCAAGTGAGGGTTAGAGGCATGCCCTTACATTTATCTTTTCTAACACTGGCATGCATCACCACCTATGCCTTGACTAAATAGAAAATCCAAACTTCATATTAGAGAGAAAGGAGTGTTATGTTTTGAATGGACTCTGAGTCACTTTGAGATTTGGGTAAAGGTGCATCATATGTTAATTAATGGTCCAACTTAACACCGAGAAGAACAGGCCCTCTTCTGAAAGTCTAGAGCTCTTCTCATGCATATCCTTGATATGAGATTATAAAATGAAACTTCAGTTCAATTATTCTTCTGTTTTATTGGATTAGAACTGTCACTGTCTTATAATTTTCAGTTAGATACTAAAACAATTCTCAAGCATGCACCATCAGAAAGGGACTCTTCTTCCCCCATCCTGTGATGCTCCTGTTACCTACATGATGAAAGACAAGTATCTCCTGCCACATGCCTTTCTTCTCTCCAATTTCTATTTCTCAGACACATTTGAGCAAGGAGGATAGTTCTCTGAAGCACTGTTAAGTTTCAGGCATAGGAAGCGAGCCCTGATAACAATCTTTCCAGGATGCATTTTTTTGAAAATTGGTGATTCACCTTCCTCTACTTATGACCCTTATTCCAAGAGCAAGGTCATTGTTTCTGGGAAAGAATACAATGACCCAATCACCACAGGTGAAATAATTTTATGACAAGGACAAAGCTGGCAACAGAAGTCATGAGACTTCAATCTTACAAGTATAGATTCCTGTCAGGATGTCAGCCCCTGATTGTGTCAATATGGCATAAGCTACACATTAAGCTGTTTGGCCTCTCATTTCTTTCTAGCTCATAATATGTTACCAGGAGCAATCTCATTCCAGCAATAAATTTATGTGTTGAAACAGACTACACTTGGGAGCATCATTCATAAAGCTGCTTCCGTTTGACTTCATGAACTACATACTTAACCTGTAAGTGGTGGGGAGTATGCATTTAATTATAACTTGCCTGGCGGGTGTCACTAATTAAGAATCAGGATGAGTCCTCAGTGCAGACTGGAGATTTCTCTAAGAGAAGAAAAATTTCACTATGAAAGAGTCCTCCTCTTGATTTCAGTGAGAAAAAAAAAAAAAAAAGAAAGAAAAGAAAAGGAATGGTAAAAAAGAAGCAATAGAAAAAATCCCATATTTAGTACATGCAACCTAAGTTCTACATATTTTAATACCATTTTCATTTAAATTAACTTCACACATGACAATATTCTCAGTTATGTATAATTTTCCCCGTATTATAGATGTAAAAATAAAACAAAAGATGAGACAAAAGAGAAAGTAGTAAATACATCAATTAGAAGACCAATATAATTAGCAAGCTTGCTATAATAAATATATATAGGACATTATGGAGAGAACAATTTGGAAAACATTCTGTTCAAACACATGCAGAGCATTTACAAACATTGCTATGTTTTAGGCCACAAAACAGTTCACACATACGCTCCGTCTTCACTCTCAGTAGGTACATTGCTTCCCATTTCATAAGAGAACCACCATAAGAACTTCCACATGTTCCACCTTCACTTCTACACACCCACACGGGTCTGTGCTCCTAGACTCAGGTTTCATTCTTGTTATTTAATATCATCAATGATCTTTACACAGTCTTCCTAAAGGTCAACCTCTCTACTTCCACATTCGATGCCATTCTTTGCCTATTTTCCTTCTTTCTTCAGTACCCCAATTAATTCTACTCTTCATTTTTCATCTGCATAGAAAACACGTGCTATTGTTTTCTCATATCAAGAGAGCAAAACACTTTCTTGGGCACCTATCTCGATAGCCACTGCCCTACTTTGTTCCCTCTGCTTTAAAGCAAAACTCTGGGAAAGAGTCATCCATCTGTATTATCTTCAATTCTTCTCCTCCCTTTCTCTCTAAAATCTACTCTGGTTGGGTTTTCATTCCCTGCCCCCGCCCCTCAAAACTCTTGCAGTCTGGGTTATCAGTGACTTCCACTTTGTTAACACTATACTCAGCTGTATCAGTCTTCATCTCACTTGGCTTATTAGCCGCATTTGCCACTAATGTTATTCACTTTCTTTGCTCTGAAGCACTTCTTCACTTGCCTTCCAGTATTTCACCTCCCTTCCCAAGACCCCTTTCTTGCCTCCTGCCTCATTGGCCACACCTTCCCAGTCTCCTGGGCTGATTTCCTCTCTTCTCCGTGACTCGTAAATGTTGGTGTGATCAGGGTTTCAACCTGAGACTTTTTCTCTACATATGTGTTTTCTGAGGTGATTTCATCTACTATCATGGCTTTAAATATCATCTCTATAGTGATGATTCCAAAGTTTCTGTCTCCATCTCAAAGTGCTCCTCTGAACTTGAGATTCCTATATCCCATAACTACAACATAGCCACTTGGCTATTAGACATCTAACAGACA
>NW_012134858.1:2315003-2317012 GCF_000956105.1 Propithecus coquereli
GAAAGTTTAGACTATCTGCTTTTAAAATTTTTTTCCAAATATATGCATTTAATGCTTTTAATTACTAAGTCACTGCTTTTGCAAGGACCTACAAATTTTGATAAGTTTCATAGTCATTTTCATTTGGCTCAAAATATTTTTTAAGTTTTTCCTGATACTTTTTTTATCCTGTGTGTTATGTACAAGTGTGCTGTTTTATTCAGAAATTTCACAACTATCTTTCTGTTATTAATTTCTAGTTTAATTTCATTGTGGTTTGTGAGAATACTTTGTGGATAATTTATACTAATAAAAAATTTCAAAATTATGTTAAAGTCTGATTTCTTTTTTAGCCCAAAAATGTAGTCTATCTTGGTGAATGTTCTATGTGAGCTTGGAAAAAATGTGTATTCTTCTATTGTTCAATAGAGTTTCCATAAATATCAATTAGATCATGTTGATTGATGGTGTGTTTCAGATAAACTATATCCTTACTGATTTTCTGGTGCCTGAAATAATAATTCTGAAAGAGGGACATTGAAGTTTCCAATATGACTGAACATTTGCCTATTCTCCTTGTATTTCTGTGAGTTTTTGCTTCATGTATACTTGTTAGGTGTATACATATTAAGAATTGTTATTAATATGTCTTGCAGAATTCAGCACTTTATTGTTATGTAATGCCCCCTCTTTATTCCTGATAATTTTTCTTATTCTGAGTCTGCTTTGTCTGAAATTGATATATTACTCCAACTTTTTTTGGTTAGTTTTAATATAGTATATCTCTCTCTATCCCTTCACTTTTAACCTATGAGTGTTTATGATTAAATTGGGTTTCTTAGACACAACATAGAGTTGGTTCTTGTTTTTTTTAATCCATTCTATTTCTTTAATTAGTGTGGTTATATCATTCACATTTAAAGTGGTGATTGATATAGTTTGATTAATATATACCATATTTGTAGCTGTTTTTTGTTCATTGCACTTGTTCTTTCTTTTTCTTTTTTCATCTTATTTTTCTACATTCTCTGGTTTAAATTTATTATTTTACATGATCAAATTTTATTTACTCTCTTAGCATATCAGTCATACTTCTTTTTAAAAAATCAGTGGTTGTCATAAAGTTTTTAATATGTATTTACAGCTAATATAAGACCTACTTCAACTAACATTATACCATTTCAGATGTGGTATATAGTTGCCTTATAGCAGAATTAGGAATTCCTAATTCCTTTTGCTAGCCCTTATGACACTGCTGTCATTCATTTCACTTATTCATATACTATACTCACTCAATATATCATTGGGTAAATTACTATGTCTACATTAAACAGTTTTCTTTTAGATCAATTATGAATAATGAAATAAAATGTTTTATTTAACTTTATTTATTCCTTTTCTAGTGTTCTTAATCTCTTTTTGTAGACCTAAGTTTCTGACATATTATTTTCCTTCTCACTAAAGAAGTTCATTTAATATTTTTTTCAGGGCTGGTCTGCTGCCAATAAATTCCATCAGGTTTTGTTTGTCTCAGGACATATTTATTTAGACTTCAGTTTTGAAAGATAATTTTACTGAATATAGAATTCTAAGTTTTTTTCTTTCAACACATTGAATATTTTACTCTATTCTTGTTAGCATAGTTTCTGATTAAAAGTACACTGCAATTCTTAATTTTGTTCCTTTATAAGTAAGGTATTTTTATCCCTCTAGCTTCTTTTAAATTTTTTGCTTTGTCTTTAGTTTTCTGCAGCTTAAATATAATATGCCTAGGTCTAGATATTTTGTTATTTATCTCACTTTGTGTTCTCTGAGATTCCTGGATCTGTGGTTTGGTTTCCATCATTAATTTTGAAAAATTGGAAGTATGGAAATAAGTTCCAAGCTCCTTACAAATCAGAGCTGAAAACCATAACTCTTCAGTCAAAGATATTTTTAATGAATCATTGTTACAGATTTAGTCTAGAAATAAGAAAAATAAAGCATCCATATGTTAAGTAATAAAAATAATGCCTCTGAAATTCATCTGG
>NW_012134858.1:2327600-2328387 GCF_000956105.1 Propithecus coquereli
ACATTCTGCAGTTCAACCTACACTTCATCCTTCGATATTTCTCATTGACTTGGAATTTCATCCAACATTTTGAGGGATTTGATAATTTCTCAGGCTTTTTTTGCACACTTATCTTGTAACAGCCAATTGCCCGCATGCTTCTTTGGAACAAAAAGTAATAACTGCTTCTTCTACTAGTGGATAACTTCCTTTCTTATTTGCTGTAAAGCTCTTGCTTGCTGCTTTCAAGCAGGAAAGTATGAGATTGTTGTCAGTCTTCCGATGATGAATATTTGCTCTAACAATATCCAGTTTATGCCTATGCCTTTCTGAGTATATGACATATTTTCGTTTTGACTTAAAATCATATTAGTCCTCTTAGAAGACACTTTAAATACCATTTTAACTTTACATGTGTAACATTAACAATGCACATAGTTAAACTGCTAATGATGATAGCACGGAGAGCTACACCCAAGTTGAGCATAAGCTGGCAGTGACAGCCACAGCATGGCTATTTCCTGGCTAAGAGCAATTATGAGACTCATTAAAATTTCAGAAAGTTTGATATTCTGAAAACATTTTAATCTTACACTCCATGAAATACAGTACATTTCTTTTTTTTTCATTTCTTTTCTCCTTATTTTAAAGACAAAAACAAATTTTACTGTTGTTTGATCACCATTAATTCCCAAATCTTTTCTAGCACTCAATTCTTATATCTTGTTATTGAAGTCATCTGTGATAATGCCTTTAATTTTGCTTTCTATGTGATAAAATCTACATGGTATTGCATGCATGAAGAGTA
>NW_012134858.1:2330822-2334243 GCF_000956105.1 Propithecus coquereli
AGACCTATTGACAACTGAGCAATAATAAATGTGTATTATTTTTAAAAACAAAGTTTTGGAGTGGTTTTCCAGACAGTCAAAGCTAAATAATACAGAAAAAAGACCATATGTCAGTACACATATGTGAATAGATGGATGTTGCACAAAAAGTTATCTAAACATGTACACAGCAAATTGATGTCAGTGGTTATCCAGGAAAATATATAGATGTTTTAAATTTGTATGTAGTCAAGTCTCTTATTATCTTCAAGTGTTTTGCATTTTCGAAACCAGGGTTATATATTAATAAGTAGCTTTAGCTTATTCAACTCATAACTGTGATAAATTATATTAATACAATAGCCAATGTCAAACCATATGTACACTCTCTGAATAAATTATGTTTATCATTATTCCTTAAATAAAATGCTGGATAATATTTGATATGTTATCCCTTTATTTATTTCAAAATATTATGGAAGAACAAATGTTTTTGATTACAAAGATCACTTTTGTAATGCTTGAGTAAGGGTTATAAGTGTGCCTGTCAGGTAGTGTTCATTGTACCTGTTAGGTAGGTTTTCCCCCATCCCTTCCTACTCCCTCCCCGCTGGTTGATTTCCACTGAGTTATGCTTCCCTCTATGCACACATGTGCTCGTTGGTTAGTTTGAATTTAATAGCGAGTACACGTGGTGTATGCCAACCTTACTGACATCGATCTTGGAATTCTGCCCTCAAGAATCATGAAAGAATAAATTTCTGTTGTTTAATCCACCCCCTCTGTGGTTCTTTGTTACCGCAACCACAGCGTGCCAGTCCTAAGTTACCTATGGTGTGCTCAAGCAGGATTGATATCCCACCGCTTCGGGATGTGCCCTGCTCTGATGGAGCCACCAAGCATGCAGCACCAGGGAGGGCTGGTGAGCAGGGAGCTCACAGTCTGAGCACGCCTTAGTCTGCTGCAGGACTTTAAGAGGAAACAGTTGGAGCCCCAGTCTCTGTAGGTGCCTCGATGTGGTGGCTCTATTGTCTCTCTTGGCAGCCACGGGTGGAGGAGGAAGAGTCTGGAAAGAGGAAAGCTATTAATAGTACTCCGGTTGTCTCTGTCCCCGTCTCTGCAAGGCAGCCCACCTGGAACGTCCAGGCTCTGGGATCACACAGCTTCCCCAGGACCCAATGGACCCCTGTGGTTCCCACAGTCTGGGCCAGAGTTGGGAAATGTTTGCATCGGAACGAGCAAGCTGAAAACTGAGAGGGAAGACAAAGGCACACAGTGGGTAGAGAAGTGGGTAGAGAATATGGCGCCTGCTGTCTTGGTTCAGGTCTATTTTGGTGGGAAGTTCCGGAGGTGGGGCTGGGAGCTGCGTAGGTACTTTCTCCAAAAGAAGCTCCCAGTTTGGCGATAGCAGCTTTTGAGCTCATGGGGATAAAAAAAATCTCTCCAGCAGCTCGGAAGCCCACTGACTGTCAGAGAAGTGAATGTGGGAGAAACAAACAGCTCCACCTACCCTTTTTGCTGAACTCCAAGCCGCTCAAGTATTGATCTGCATCAGTATCTTGCTCCTCCTTTTTCTGCTCCACAACTTCTTCCCATGGAGTCCCCTGCAGGTTCGGGCACCCGTCCCTCAGATTTACACCTGATCTGTGTTTATCTGTTTGTTTTTTTTCCCTATTATCTCAAATCTTCCCTTCCTACTGAGACACTCTGGCAACTGGTGTCCCTGGTCAGCCATCTTCTTTGAACCTTGTTGATATTTTATTACTTAGAATTTTGTCTCTTAATATAAAAGGAAATAGGTTTTGTGTTTTCTTTACCCTTTCCTCATCCCATTTTGAATTTTAATGTTCTTTAGAAAGGAATTGGGGAATATGCATCCTTATCTATTTTATATCTGCTTGCTCATTCCTCCTTAGGGCATTTGCATTTTTTTGTTGTTGTTTGTTTTTAAATCATTGCCATAGATCTATTTAATTCAGTTTTGCAAATGAGTAGTAATTATAGTTATCTATAACTTCTATGTTTTTCTTTTATGATATTCTACATTTAAAATGTATTATTTCCTTTTGTCCACTTTGCTTAGGCTGCCTCACTGTTCTCAGATTCATAAGCATGTGTTGCAATTTTGAGTTCAGAGAGAGGGTGTGAGTAGAAAGGACTAAAATCTCGGGCAGGATAAGTACTTCAAAATATTCATGAACATAAGAGGGTGGATGACCCCGGGAGAAGTGATCAGAATTCTTTGTAATCTAAGCAGATGACATTGTGTAGGAGTAATATTCTGGGGTGGTTATTAATACCAAAAACAGCCATACATTAATAAAATGATCAATGTGTACTCATTAAATAAATATATATCAAGGAACAAATATGTTTTAATCTTTGTGATAGCACCAATGAAAACATTCCAAAATATATTATATAAGAAATAGTCTCATTTTTAAGAAATGTATTTTTAATAAGAAAATTTAAAAACTGCTTCATCAAAAATTTTTCTATTAATTTATATTTTGTTTATACACAGATAAAACCTAGCATGGAATTTGCATAAATCACATCTACATAAACTAAAATTCAAATGTCTGTCTCTGTTTAAGTACAAAATCTTAATTTGAGGCACTGATATTTGGAAATGCTGCATGAACTTTTGATCGCTAAAGTACTGCATTTAGAGGTTGATGTTGTCAGCAGTAATCATAAAAGATTTGTATATGCAATTTCTCTTTCAGATCTCAACAAAAGAGGGTATTCCTCTGCCTTTTAAGAGGAAAGACTCAGAAGCAGGACATATGGCTTCAAATCAGCAAGGTCTATGCCTGGAGGATCAGAATCCAGGTGGGATCAGGTGTTGCAAGCAGGTATAGAAAGTGATTCATCACCAAGGTCATGATCTCTGCTCATGTGATTTTTATGTTGAGTTTCGCTGCATCAACAATGGAGTATGATGGTTAACTTATGTGTCAACTTGTCTGGGCTATGGGATGCCCAAATAACTGGTAAAACATTATTTCTGTGTTTGTGAGAGTATTTCATGAAAAGATTGGCATTTGAATCAGTGCACTGAATAAGGACGATCTAGCCTCCCCACTGTGGGTGGGCATTATCCAATCCCTTGAAGGCCCGAATAGAACAAAACAGTGGAGGAAAGACAAATTTACACTCTCTGTCTGTTTGAGGTGTAACATCCATCTTCTCCTGGTTTTTGGGTTCAAACTTAATCCTGGACTTACACTATCAGTACATGTCCGCCCCCATCCATTTTTAGGCTTTGGGACTCAGACTAAATCATATGACAGGCTATTTGGTTCTTCAGTTTGCAGAGGGCAGATAATGGAACTTCTTGGCCTCCATAATTATGTGAGCCAATTTCTATAACAAATATTCATATTTGTAGATACAGATATATCAACTTCATATATATACATATATATCTCCGCATATC
>NW_012134858.1:2334898-2337227 GCF_000956105.1 Propithecus coquereli
TTTTATTAAATGAAAAATATTCTCAATTTTCATTATTTTCTTATGTAAATGTGAAATATTTCCCAAAGTATTTTTGAAAAGCATTTACCTTTTGCCTCCATTCAGAGTTGCATTCTTCAACAATCTCAATAAATATAGTGTTGATATTAATTATTATTTGAATATTTTATCAAATATAAATGCATGCAGAATTGTAGCATTTCTCAATTCATTCCAATCTAATGCAGAATAAAAATTAATCCTGTTATAAAATGGGAGTGCCATCAAAATTCTTCCCAAATTTGAGTTAATCCAATATGTAATGGTAGAATTTCAAAATCTTGTACACTTCTTGAGCTTTCGTTGCTTAATGTTTTCACTTCCTCCTTAGTAATTTGGAGTAGGGGGATAAACTTTTAGTTTGCAATCTTTATTTCCAATAATTATTTTTTATATTTTCTGAATAAACATTTCCAACAGATTTAAAAGAAATTGTTACCAAAGTATAGAGGACTCACACACAAAAAATAGTTCAATGTTATACCATTTTAAGAAACTTAGGTTGACTTACAAAGTGGATATTTAAAACTCGAAAGAATTTTAACATCCTGGGGATAATGGGCAGCAAAGACATAAATCATGTACTGCTATGTTTACATATGTTTGTATATTCATAATTTGCATCATTGTGAAAGTTTTTCTGTTATACTAAATGCGTATATATAAAATATATGTAAATGTCCACAGTTATAACTTCTATTTGGATTGGTACAAATTTGAAGCTTATATGGAAGTAGTTATTAATTATATGTATACCATAGCCAATTCCAATTATTTTTTTGCTCCAAAGGTTTCTTAAATAGGTATGACCTTGTTTGTACCATAATACTATGCTCCTCCAAAATTTGTATTTATTTCATCAACACAAACCAATCACCTTGTCTTCATGCAGGACTTCTTAATCTGCATTGGCAATAGCATTACATAAACAATAATGTCAGATGTTTCATATTCAACAGAATAAAATTTCTATCTTTCCTTTGATACCAAGTGCTGAATGAAAAATCAAGCCATCATTACAGTTAACTAATTTTCTATTTGAAGCAACTGCTGACAATGCCCAAAAACTTGCACCATTATCGCCAAATTCTCATTCTGCTAATACAACCAACTCCCAAGAACCACCGCTGTTTGTTGACATCTTACTAGTAATTCACCCCTTAGGGAATGTCCTTTGCACTCTTTAATCAAACAGCACTGGAGATAATCTATTAATAAATTAGCTCTTAGGATGTGGGTAGAAAAGGCAAGAAGAGGGAATGTTCCAGCAGTCTATTAACCTGTCCATTTCTACCCTAGTAATGATAGAGGGCATGACTGTCTTAAGTTGATTCTAGTAGGATTTCATGAGATATTTTACTATTAAATATGTTATTAGCTATTTGCATGAATTCTAAATATTTTATCATTTTAAGGAAATACTCCACTTCCTCGTTCACTATTTTTTCTCTTTATATGGACTTTGAATTTTATCAAAATTTTATCAGAATATGTGGACATGACACAATATTCTTTTTTGGCTCTTGTGCCAAATAGATTGTAAAAAAAATGTTTGTGATTATTCTGCTCCTGGTATGGACCATTGCTTACAATGTAACTTTGTAGAATACAGGGAAGATAATCTTCCACCCGCCTAGAGCCAAGCAATCCCTAAACATGTGCCAAGGAGAAAATATAATTTCTCCTCAACCCTAGTAAGTTTGTAGTTGGGACAGACCCCCGTAACAAAAGACAGATTTACAAAAGAAAAACAAGCATATTTATTAACAGGTACAGCGCACATCACATGGGAGAAAGCTCAATGCAGGTAACTCAAAGCAGTAGCTAAGAAGCTTGGCTTATGTAGCATCTTCAACAAAACAATAAATTTGTGGAGAGATGATAGGAAAGAAGTTTGGGGCTTTGAAAAGCAAGAAACTGTGGAAGGTAAACCTATGGAAAGACACTAATGGAGAAACTTTTGTGTGTAGATTCCTTTGCTGCTGTCTCTGAGCTGATGAGTCATCTCTAGCACAGGAAAATTTATATCTTGTCTTTAGGCAGAAAAGGGAGTAGATAGTTTTCTCCATTTGCTGCTTCTTCATTGCCTTTAGGTCAAAAGTAATTTTTATGTCAATAAGTCATATTTCAGGATGACATATTCTGGTTTTCCTTCCGATGCAAAAAAACTTCAACAAGTTCAGCACTGCCACCTACTCTACTGTTCATAGACCTATTGACAACTGAGCAATAATAAATGTGTATTATTTTTAAAAACAAAGTTTTGGAGTGGTTTTCCAGACAGTCAAAG
>NW_012134858.1:2340691-2348826 GCF_000956105.1 Propithecus coquereli
ATCTCCTTTTTAGAATAGGAGATGCGCACACACATACACACACACACACACACACATATTGGTTCTGTTTCTCTGGAGAATCCTGAATAATACAGAGGGTGTCAAGGCTGGTCCGGGGCCTGGCCCCACAGCATCTGGCCCCAGACTCCACCAGGGTTCCATGCATGCATCACAGGGATCTCAAGTTTGCCCATTTGCCGTTTAATGCCCACAGAAACTGCACTGCCAGCTTGTCAGCGTGAGGCGTGACTGTGTATCTCCACAGAGCATCTGCAGAGCTTGAACCAGGTAAATAACAAAAATCTGAACCACCCACTACTGGCCAACTAGCAGAG
Organism: Propithecus coquereli; assembly: GCF_000956105.1. Classification (NCBI taxonomy): domain Eukaryota; kingdom Metazoa; phylum Chordata; class Mammalia; order Primates; family Indriidae; genus Propithecus; species Propithecus coquereli. Next base: position 2,341,027 of record NW_012134858.1, read on the forward strand.
GGAGGATAGAAAAGCTATTCAGTTAGTTCGGAATAGGCCTCGCAGGAAAAAAAGTAACTAATATTTATTGCTCCAAGTTCTGTGCCAAGTGCTTTGTGTATATATTATTTCATATAAACTATATACCAACCTCCTTTTTACAGATGAGTAAATTGTATCTCATAGAAATCAAGGAATATGTCAGTTAGTGACTGACAGGACACTGATTTGAACCAAGGTCGATCTACCTTCTAATATTCCCCATATCATATGTTACTCTGCCAGAAGTCAGAAAGAATTTACTTAGTCATGAGATTGCTTCCAAACTTAGCTGGCATGGTTCAGCCAGGCCCCAAAGACCTGGAGACATGTGGACTGGGAAAATTCTTCTTAAACCATTGCATATTTCCAAATGACTCCCTAAACTCTGAAGAAGTCATGGCTCAACTACTTCCTGGGCAAAATTTGTTGTGGTCATTGAGAGACTTTTAAAGATTTGAACTCAGTATAAAAAGCAGCTTATTGTCAACTTCCAGAAGAAAAGAAAAATGAATTACTAGTGTTTTCAGTAGGGCGTGAGACTCAGTTTACCCTGTACTTCAGATTTCCTCGTAAGCAGAGTACCTCAGGGTGATCATTATACGTAAGTTCACATGCTGCCTGTCGTGCAAACCCTTTAAGCTGGTTGGGATGGATTGCATCAGGAGTCCACACTTGGGTCAAAGAGAAGTAGTGATGGGTTAGTTTTAAGGGTCAGTTTAATAAGTAGTTTGGCACAGTGGGTGTGCTCTGACCAGTGGATAGTGAATAACATGTCTCATCAAATTCTCTCTCTTGATGAGTTTTCGTTGTAAATAAAAGAGGGGGTGGGTATAGATAGAAGGGAAGAAAATCACTAAAAACACTAAAGCAGGGTCAGAAAAAAATAATTATTAGCATGGTAAAATTACTAGAGGAATACAGGTACATCTTTCTAATAATATGCCTAAATGACTAGGTCGACAAAACTGCTGTTAGATTCCTAGAATTCGTGTTGTTAGTAGTATAATGCCAACTATTGTTCCCTGAGTTATTTCTGTTTGCCAGGCACAGTGCTATGTTCTGGCACAGACTATCAAATTCTATTGCATTCACTAGTTTTGCTGAGTGTTTTTGGAGCTGCTGTGGTATCTGAGTGGTGCTGATCACCATTTCCATTGATCTAAGACCTGACCTTGACATTACTGAGACAGATCCCTGTGCTTGCTAACTTCCTGGGACAACCTTATAAATCTCCCTCATCTGAAGCATAGAAGCATATTTCCATTCCTAAAACCCGAAATCTCCTCATATACGGAGAATTGACAACCTCAGAGAAAAGTAAGCCAAAGCATATGATGTTGAATTGGTTGTTATCACTGTCCCCTACATGAGTAATGAATCAGTTAAATCCTTCACTGTCTCAAGAAATCACCATCTGTTCTTTAGTCTTTAATTGATGTAAGATGTGTTTCAAGAAATCTCCAATGGGAAACAATTCTGGTGTTCATGAAAACTGGCTGGCAGATTAGTGGGTCAGCCAAGCAGATGGTGTCGGGGTGATTCAGCATCCCAGGCAGCTGCTGTCCTACCTGGGAAAGATGGTCATTTCCTCCACCACACGAATCGCAGAGCTGCCAGCACCACTCAAACTCCCAGCGTCTTTGCATCAGATAAAGAGTTTATTCTGGAGACAGGATTGGGGAGCTGGGAAATGAACACAGCAGAAGGCACAATACATCCTTCAACTTCAGCAGTATACAGAGGGTGCAGGCAGGGGTGAAAAAAGTTTTTTGGTAAAGCAAAGCAAAACTTCATTAACTAGCCAAGAATTCCAGATGGCCAGTTTATATATCTTTTTAAGCATTTGGATACAATTGAAAAAAGCTAAGGACTTGATAATCATGTATGAGAAAACTACATTTTGTAGGAAATTTTAGTTCTTGGGGATAAGATTTATGTCATATTTAGTTCCTCTCATTTCTTGGCTCTACGGAGTAAGCAGAGGACATTTCCTGATCCCCTATTGATTATAACTTACCTACAGTTGTATGTTGCTTAATGACAGGGATATATTCTGAGAGATGCATCATTAGATGATTTCGTCATTGTGTGAACAGCTTAGAGTGTATGTACACAAACCCAGATGGCATAGTTTACTACACACCTAGGCTACGTGGTACGGCCTATTGCTCCTAGGCTACAAACCAATACAGCATGTTACTGCGCTGAGTATTGTAAGCAATTGTAACACAATGGTAAGTATTTGTCTAGCTAAATGTAGAAAAAGTAGAGGAAAAATATGATACTATAATTTTATGGGACCATTGGTTCCTCTTCGACCAAAATGTCATTATGCAGCATGTGACTATATTTCAAAAGTCTACCTGGAAAGCCCTGTGGTATCTTCAGCAACTCTTAGAACAGTTTGGATCCCAGTCAAAATTGTGAAAGAAAAAAAGTTGGATTTTGTTCTGCAGTTTATCATTCCTGTCCTGCTGCTTCATTATTAATATTTGTCCACTCTGGATGTGGACAACACGATTATTGTATGTGATTACCCTTCCTCCTTCCTTTCTTCATGAACATTTGTGAGTACCCACCATGTGCCAGTCATCGCTCTACGTCTGGGGTTAGGGGTGGGGCAAAAACCAGTTGCTACGTCAGTTCTAGTAAAGCTTACAATTGAGTGAGAACAGGTTATTAAATAATTGATCGCACAACGAATGGATAATTCCAAACTGAGAAAAGCCCTCTAAAAGAAACTCTCACAGCCAGGAAAAGCACAGTAATAAAAAGCATAGAATACTTCTGGCAACAGGAAAGGGTCACAGTGGCATGGTGGAGGGTCAGGGAAGCTTTACCTGAGGAAACGAGAAAACTACACTTGAGCTGAAATAATGAAAAAAAAAATAGAAGAAAATGAAGCAAAGCCTTGCAGAACACGTCATTCCAAGCAAAGAGAATAACATTTACAGAGGTCTCCCAAGAAAGGGGGAAGATGCAAAAGATCCAAATTCCTGTACTTTGCAGAGAACGGAAACTCCTCTTTTCATGCTTTAGTCATCTTCAGAACACATCACACTGTGAACATGTTGCAGCTGTTATTTAGTCATGTGTTTTGCTACCTGTCTACCTTAACTTACTATACTTATGATCTATAAGGAAAACGGATTCCTCTGCTGAACACATTTCTACGGCCAGTTCTTGGAACATTTCCTGACACACCGTAGGTGCTAGACTGATATTTCTTGACTGATTGACTGACTGACTGACTGAATGAATAGTACAAGGTGATGCTGGGAGGTCCCGGGGCCCCAGTGATGCAGGGTCCTGTAGGCTACGTTAGGAAGTTGTTTATACACTTAGACTGATGGGAATGTGCTGATGGAGTCTAAGTGGAGGGGTGGGGCACAGTCATTTATACATTCATACGTCAATATATTTACTGAGGACTTCTGGTACAGAGATGTCTTTACTAGGCAGATTAGCATTCAAAGGCAAACAGTGTTTTCTGTATCTCTGGGTGTTTGAAGTACCAGGCACACCAGCAAGTCCGAAAAGGTAAAGTTCCCCAAGTAGGGATATGGTTGGAGTCACAGGTGGAGAAAAGATGGAACTTTTAGAGAACAAGCCCAAAAGGAAAGAGGCCTGAGGAAGTTGATGGACTTAAGATAATCTCCAAGCCTTGACTGTAGCAGTAATTAAAGTGCCTAGGAGACAATGGCGGTGGGGCAGAAGACTGTCCCTTTGAAAAGGAAGTGATTTGGGAGTTAGAAAGTGGAAATTCCAGGAAGTATCTTCATGAATCTATACTACACGCTCAAAGGGCTAGCAGGCCTGGGAACAACCTAGCTGTGCCCACATGTAAGTGTGCAAAGCACTTTTACATACTCATATAATTTGTTCTATGCACCACTTGTTAGAAGGAAAGAAAAGAAAGCCTCATTTATTAAGCAACTGATACATGCAGGGAGTTCTTTATATAGTACCTCTTTAAATCTTCACAGCAATATCAAAGTAGTATGCTATTAATATATTATCTCTATTTCCAGAAGAGAAGACACAGCCCAGACAATGTTTCTAAGGTCTTGTTTAGTAAGTGATTGAACCAAAATTTACACCCCTATCTATTCAATGGCAAAGTCCATGCATTTCTTGCTCTACTTAGTGCTTGGAAGGAGGAACAGGATAAGAGGGAAGAAGAGGAAGAGGAAATAGTGAAAGAAGAAGACGGGAGGAGGAAGACATGCAGCACATACGTCACATCAGTGAGGCTAAGAAATCCCGCTATTTGCTTGAAAGAGCCTCTAGCTTAAGCAGGATTAACATAAAATTGCAACAAGAAAGCAGTAAATTTATGTTAGGCTTTCTGCCCAAGACACAGAAATACAGAAATACAGTCTGTTCCAGGAAAATAAAATAAAATAAAACTCAACCCCTTTGAGCAGCAAGGAGGGAGAACAGCAGAATAAAGAAAGCTCCAGGATACCCTGCGCTGCGGTGGCTGACTAATGAGGGACTCAGAGTGCTCACTGCAGTGCCCGCCTTCGCCCTGTGAGTTCAGAATTGACACCGCGGCCCCAACACACAACACATTCCAAGATGCGTTAGCAAGGAAGGCGTGGAAGCATGTCGCAGACTGTTCGGGCGGCTAGAACAAAACACCATCACCTGAGTGGCTGATGACAAGCGAAATCTATTTCTCACAGTACTGGAGGCTGGAAGTCTAAAAATCACAGCACCAGCAGATCCAGTGTCTGCGAGGACCAATTTTCTGGTTCATGAATGGCGCACTCTAGCCGTGTCTTCACAGGGTGGAAGGGATGGACGAGCTCCCACGGGCCTCTGTTATAAGGGCACAAACCCCATTTCGGAGGAATCTGCCCTCATGACCTCATCACTTCTCAGAGCCCCACCCCCTAATATCATCATCTCAGGGATTAGGATTTCAATATACGAATTTTGGGGGGACATAAACATTGAGAACATAGCGGATAGTATGCTGCTACTCTGAAATAAGTTCAGAAGAAACATGTTCTGTGCAGTGGGGTTGATGCTTTTAGGCAAGTCTCAAAGACTCAATTGTTTTTTTTCTGAGAAAAATCCTGAGAGGTCTATAAGAATAAGTGCTCTAGCCCATAGACAAGGACACAACCTCTGGCAGTCCCCCTGACCTGGCGTGTGGAATTACGAAACTTGCGTTTCCTTGGTTCCCAGATCTCAGCGGCAATTCAGGACAGTAGTAGCTAGTGCTATAGAAAGGGGGATATTTTATGGTTTGGATTGTCAGATTTGGCAAATAAAAAATACAGTTAAAATTGAAATTCAGGCAAACATCTAATAATTTTTTGGTTAGATAGTGAAGTTTTTTTTTCATTTTTTTTTAAATCTGAAATTCAAATTTAACTGGGCATTCTGATTTTATCAGACAATGCTATTTATTGTTCCTCTGAATTTGGGGCACCTGCAGTCAGACTGAGACCCCTCTGCACAGGAGTGGAGCCCCTGACATGGATCAGTGTGGAACGTGGAACAGCAGAGACCTCAGCAGACCTGCAGGATGAAAGATGGGAAGCCTGCAAGAAGCCAAGCCCTGCGTGGTGGCTTTAAAGGAACAGGTTGAGGAGAGGAGTGGGTCACATACTGAGCACAGCGGGAAGAACCGGAGGCAGCATCCAGGCCTACAGCTGGCCAGGTGGCACCTCAAAGCTGACTGCTCAAGCTCTAGGGGTGCGCAGAGAACAAGAAAGCCATCTGCACATGGGTCAGGGCCTTTGGGAGGCAGAACCTGGGAAGTAGGGGGAGGGAAATGGACCTGTTGGATGGGAGATTTTTAAAAATAGCCTGTGAATGATCCTGTAGTCAGAGTCGCTTTAAATGTCACCAAGTAGTCCATTTTAAAAATGAAAATCTGAATATGATTATTATAGAGGAATTTCCCTGAGTTATACCAGGCTCAGAATTTCCCCAATCCCGGGAGAGGAAAGACTGGAGTTAATACTAGAGTTGGCCCTTGTATTAATCATACATCATTGAAGCAGAAAGTCACTGAAATAGGTTGTGCCCAGATCATTCCATTCCTTCCCAGTCAGGTGTTAGTAACTGATGTCTCGTTTGTCATTCTTGTTTCCAGGCAAAGGATGTCTGCTGGTATTGTGCGAGAAAAGTACCCGAAACATCTGCAACTCATAAGGCAATTGAAGCCAGAATTATGTTGCTGAGTTGATCAAGCGGGTAAGGGGTTTCCTTCACCAAATGTTCCTGCACACAGCCTGGTCCTCTCTGGCATGTCTTTCGTGCATCTTCCTGCTTCCCTGTTTTTCGGTGAGGCCCAGGGAAAGCCAGCTCTGCTCAGTTTGTGCTTAATATCTAGATGACCTGTGAAATGTGTGTGGGAGGGAAGATTTGGGAACACAAATGATCTCTAATTGCGGATTTTTTAAAAACAAAATTTACATTTGGGTATCATGAACTCATTGAATGTTTAGGGGAAAACGGTAAGTGGCAAAACCAAAATAAATATCGTGACTCATAAACAATTATGCTGCCCATAACTCACCTGTTGCATGCAAAAATTATTTTCCTTCTTTTGATGCTGGCATTATTTTAATTTGACTCCTGTTAGCTACAGTCTTAAAACTGTAGGGGAATAACTGTTAGGAAATTCACTGATAAATTCTGCTCAGAGATGTGCAGACATCCCCGCAGCAGAAGCGATACTCAAAGCCAGCTAACCCAGAGACTGTCTAATGGTTTTCAGGAGGAGAAAGGCTGCCTTTAGAATATAGTGCTTTCTTCTTACTAGAGTGTCTTATTTAAATGAAAGAAAAAGTTTTTTTGTTTTTTTTTTAAATTCAAAAGAGTTTAACAAAAAATTAAAAAAATTATGTATGTAGAGTAGGGCCCAAACATACGATAACAGTGAAGATGTCTCCTCACATACTGTGGATCAATGTTTACTGCTGTAGCACACTTCACAATTTAAAAAGCAAATTGAAAATGTTATCTATTCACATTCACTTCCAAAGTGAGGTAAGAGGTTAGCAGAAAAGAACCAGATTTTGAAATCAGAGCTTGGTGCTAAGATGCCCCTTACCGTGTTAATAGCTCACATTAACGGGGCTCTTGTGTGGCCAGGCAGGTCCTATGCACTACACGTGGCTTTAGTTATTTAATCCCTCTGACTCTCTTGTGGGTAAGGCATGATTATGTTCCTCATTTCAGAGTTAATGAAAAGTCATGTTCTCAAGGTCACACTGTTGGTAAATAATGGAAACAAAAAGTCTCTCATTCTCTCTGGACCTTAGTTTTTTTGTCTGTGTCATTTAGATGAAAATAATAGAAATAAGAATAACGGACACTTTTGCAGAGCAAGTTGAAGGTTTCAGTTTCCTTCAGCAGAGTTAGTTCTTTTTCTTTCAGAATCCACTTGCGAGGTAGGCACTATCCTTTCATTCTGAGAGCAGCGAAACAAGGGCACAAGGTCGCAAGGTCACGAGGTCAAGGACACAGCTGAAACAACTGCAAGATAGACTTCAACATGGAGGGATATGCATAGAACTCAAAGAAGAAGCTGTACACAGAGACCCCCACTGAAGCACCACTTTTCACACTACACACAGTTTTTCTGAAGCTCAAAGAGAAATCAAAAGGAAATACTGAGAAGAGCTACTAACGTGCCCTCATTATCTTCCTTCAGTTTTATTCCACCAGCATGTTATAGACCAGAATATTTCTAAAATGTGTGGGACATTTATTGGTGCCCTTCATCATATTTAGTGCCTATTCAGATTTATTAAT
>NW_012134858.1:2348876-2407880 GCF_000956105.1 Propithecus coquereli
ACACACATTATTTTTCTCATTTCTATAATAAAATTAGTAGCAAATAATCAATTAAGATTTTTTATTGGTGAAGGGGAGTAAATTAAAGAACAAGAATTTTTAATGAAGACTACATTTTGTGAATGAATGTGTACACGTATTGAAGACACGTGTATCATTTCCCAGAAATGTAAACACTTGCAAAAATACTAATTTTCATTTTATATTTTGTGGCTGTATCATACTTACTCTTTCACCAGGAGGGCCAGGAGGGCCATCACCTCCTGAGGTGCCCTGGCAACAACAAAAAAAAAAATCAGTTTTGATTCCTTCTCACAACATCCATCTGGAAGAGAAACTTATAGCAAAGCCTAAATGGACCAAGTGCAGACAATACCTTTGGCCCGGGTTTCCCAGTGGGACCTCTTGCACCTCTTGAACCTCGAGGACCCTGTATATGAAAGCAAAAGATAAAACTGATCTACTGTCAAGCAAATCTAAAGGCACTGAACCAATTTTTATTTTTGAAGCAAAATTTATCTTGGAAAACTAAATACAAAATGAAAAATGCAAAATAATTTTTAAATCAAGGTACCTACCGTTGGACCACGCTGACCCCGAGGGCCTGGTTTGCCAGCTACTCCCTGCCAAAGACAGTTCGAACAGTTTCAATACTCATTATATCACTGTAAATTATGAATCTGGTGCTGAGAGATGAATGCTCATGCAAGAATATTTATATTAGATCAGAAAAGTATATTTAGACATCATACCCGGGCACCTTTCTCCCCATTGGCACCTGGAAACCCAGGAAATCCAGTGGAACCCTACAATAATAAAAATAATAAACAATGAACCTGGTAATTAACATTTTTAGATGCAAGCTGTAATTCTTTTGGAACACAGTGATTCTGACACAGTTGGTATTATTTAAATCAGAAATATAATTTTAGCATATGTAATTTCAGTTCTTTTATGGAATTCCGAGTGGTAAAGCCATCGAATAAAGAGCACCAGGAAGACACCTGTAGTTAAACACAGTTGGGTTTATTAAGTTGCTGTGACAGGGAGAATGGCCAAAATAGAATCATGGTGCATTTCAGGAGGAAGAGGATTTTTATGGAGTTTGAGCTCATGCTGGGTGATTCTGAAATAAGAGAGGCGAGGGTCAGTTCTGAACTGGGTACAATCATGAGGCAGTTTTTCAGTGACAGTGTGGCCTCAGGGGAAATACTGTTTTATGTTGGCTTTGCCAGTGGCCTTGTCTGTGTCTGCTACAATCTGATTATTAACAGGGCTGATTATCTTCTTTATCAATTCTGGATGATTTTTACTTTTTAAGGTAACAAGGTCATTACTCAAATCCCTATGTTGCTTATAAATCCACCATTTATATGTCTTCAACTGTCCAGTTGCTAACACAACACCAGTTTTATATTAAGACACAAAGAAAATCTCAAATCAAGATAATTGAACAGAAATTTTAGACCCACATTCAATGATAAAATGTAGTAAAGCTAAGAATGAGTATAACAATTTAAACTTTGAGGGCTATAATATTTTCAACAGCTGTCTTATAAATAAAGTTTAGGAAAAAAAGAGAATCAAGGCAGGAATTATAACATATTTATAAAATAAAGAAAATAAAAACACTACCTACCAAAATATAAGATATATAGCCCAATGGATAATCTTCCATCTATCCATCTTCAATGGATAATCCGTATCTATAAGTGATTTATAATTAAACATGAAAAATAAAATTAAAAGAACTAGGGATTTGATATAAAGCTTTTATAAAATAAAAATAATTTTGTGAAAACAAGAAGAAAGAGATCAACAAAGGCAGAACATAATGAGTTAGAAAATAGATATTGAGTAGAATTAATAAAAATACCCAGAGCAAGTACTTCAGAAAAACTAGAACAATAAAAAAATTACTTACAAGCGTTAAGAGAAAAGATAACATTTAACATTAAAAAACCTTAGTTATCTAATAATAAAAGGCTATGTTCTTATATAATGTCCTAGAACAGCGGTTCCAAATCTTTTTGGCATCAGGGGCGGTTTCATGCAAGACAATTTTTCCATGGACTGGGTGGGGGGGATAGTTTTGGGATGATTTTGCAGCCATTCCCCAGAGCCAGCATCACCATCTCAGCTCCACCTCAGATCATCAGGCATTAGATTCTCATGAGGAGTGCGCAACCTAGATCCCTCACACGCAGTTTACAGTAGGGTCCATGCTCCTATGAGAATCTAATGCCACCACTGATCTGACAGGTGGTGGAGTTCGGGCCATGATGTGGGTGATGGGGAGTGGCTATAAATACAGAGGAAGCTTCCCTCGCTCACCAGCCACTCACCTTCTGCTGTGTACCCCGGTTCCTAACAGGCCACAGAAAACTACCAGCCTGTGGCCTGGGGAAGTTGGGGACCACAGTCCTAGAATATCCAAATATCTCATAACAATGGGGAAAAATTGAGATCCTCAGCACTCACTACAATTGAAGACACTCTTCTGGAAAGTTCATTCAAATTTTATAGTTCAAGCCTATTTTTTGAAATTGAAATGTTTATTATTTATGTGATTTAATTTTATATACACATATAGCCATACATATATTAAAGATATATAATATTTATATATATTGCTTTAAATAGGAATTGAAGTGTATGCTTTACAATTTACTTATATAATACATATGAAAAAAGTCCATTGGGTATAAAAGCAGGATATAAAATATACAATTTAATTCCTAATAGATATATTTGTATATATATTTGTCTGTCAATATATGTAATAACAGGATGATAAACTGGGTATTCCTATAGAATTATATTTATTTTTCTAAAGGGTATGTAGAGATCTCTGAAGATGATTGTATTAATATCCTTGGCCTTGATTTAGTGGTGAAGTTTTTCTGAATGATAACATCAAGATGTGGGTTGGATGGAGGATGAAGTTGATTTTAACATAACCACAGTTTGCTTTGGTGGCAAACCATGCTTTCTTGAAACGTACACTTAGCATTTTCTCAATTCTTTTTAATATATGGTCATGCGTCACTTAACAAAGGGGATATGTTCTGGAGAAATGTGTCCTGGTTCAATTTCATCCCTGTGTGAACATCACAGACTGTACTTACACAAATCCACATGGTATAGCCCACTACACACTTAAGCCATATGGTGTAGCCTATTGCTCCTAGGCTAAAACCCTGTACAGCATGTTCCTGTACTGCATACTGTAGGCAATTGTAACACAACGGTAAGCATTTTGTGTACCTAAACGTATCGAAAAGGTATAGTCAAATATGGTATTACAATCTCATTGCACCACGGTTATATGTGAGGTTCATTGTGGACTGAAACATCATTATGTGGCACATAACTGTGCATGTGACTTCTTCAAAGTAGCCCTCATTCCCATCTTTAACCAGTTAAGAGTTCCTATATAGAAATTCTACTTCTGTGTTTCGGTAATTTTTATTGTTGTTTGTTTTTGCTTCAGTGTATTACAAGCATAACCAACACGTTGCTCTTCATTGAGAACCAAGGTAAAAATACGTGCCTAATTAGATTAATAGAAGATGAAATACTGATGATTTTTCTTTGGTAGTGCAGCCCATTTTTCCTCCTGCTTCCACTATATTCATTTTGCAGAAAGTATTTTCATATCCTCTCCCATGATATTCTCCAACCACAGCCAAAGCTGCCAACTACAGTTATGCAACGCAGCCACCTTGGGCTAAAATTGATTGGTCCAGGCATGGCATCTGACCCAAGCTGAATCAATCAGATGTAGCTGATAATTTAGACTTACGGACTGCTTATTGAGGCTGGTTCATCTTTCCTAGGTGGTTACATTGAAGAGATGTTTTGATGCAGCTGAGAAACTCATTTTACTTAAAGTGCAAAGAGAAATGCACAGAAGAATTAGGAGCTTAGAGAAACAGACCACGCAACCTCAGAATAAAAAAGACAGAAAAAAAGAGATATTAGTGTTCTATATTGTGTCTTTCTCTTTTTCTTTCAATCCCTCCTGAATCCCAGGTGCATTTCCTGTTTGGGGGCTATGAAATATACCTGAATATTTCAGGTATATTTCTGTAAATATACCATAAAGTGCTTCCTTTACTTGAAAAAGTGAAAATTCTCTACTTAATAAGGAAAGGAAAAATACCGTATGATGGGATTGCTAAGCTCTTCGGTAAGAAAGAATCTATCAGAGAAGTTGTGAAAAGTATACTGCTATAATGATTCTAGCGTCTTATTAGTTATTGTTAATCTCTTATGGTACCTAATTTATAAATTAAGCTTTATCATAGGTATGTGTAGGAAAAAACATAGTGTATGTAGGGTTCAGTACTATATTGGGTTTTGGCATCCACTGGGGATTTGGCACATAAGCGGGGGCTGCTGTACATTTCCACTGAGAGTTGCAGGATAAACTCAGCTTCCTTAGTTGCCTCTTCCAATGACCAGCCATGGCCCTTCCATGTCCGTCATAGAGGCCAAGAAAAAACTTCCCCTTTCCCTTCTGAAGGTTCACTGAAAATCAACTGACAAAAAGCAGATTAATAGGAGGAAGGCATACAAATTTATTTGGTTGTAGTTGTATGTTGCATGGGAGCCTTCAGCATGAAGACCCAAAGATATAGAGAAAAGTGTCCATTTTTATGCTTAGGTTCAATAAACTATGGACAGCCGCAGAAATATGACCGGACCAAAAGGGTATGATCTAATGCTGTTAGGCTGAGCTGGGGAACCCAGCAAGGCTTCTCTGTCTAGATTCGTCTTGGCCCCTCTGTGCAGCATTTCTTCCTTCTGGGTGGGGGGTAGGGTCCTCTCTGAAATGAGGGTCTTATGACCTACAGTCAAATGAGGTAGGTGAGACAATTTCTTTACGGTCATTTTTCACCATAAAGGTGAGGGAAAAGTTAGAGTAATATTTTTAGGTTTTATGTCTGGCTTTGAGGAAAAGGGGCTCTGGCTTCTATGACCTGCCTTGGGGAAAGAGAGATTCTAGTTTCCATGACTGGCCTTGGGGGAGAATGAGGGGCCAGACAGACACAGGAGGACTGGAGAAGGTCAGACTTGCTTCTGAGGCCTTCATTTGGGGTCTCGTTTTCTGAGCCCCAAAACTCTCTTTCTCTGAGGAGGGAAAGGTATCCTTTTCTTGTTGAATATCTGTTCTGTGACCAGTGGGGGGCAAAAACCTTTGAATACATTAATTTCTTTAATCATCAATGACCCTAGTAGGTACTATAGGCATTACTGTAAATAATTTGCCTAAGTCACCTTGCTACCCTGGGACAGATCGGAAATTTATTTTGAGTGTGCCTGATTCCAAAGCCAATGGTCTACCCTTTATGAAGACATTCTTTTCTTTTGCAGTCCAATGACAGTAATTATAGAACATTCGCTACCCACGTCCACATAATCACCACCCCAGCGGTTCCCATCTGTGAATTTGCTTGAAGTCTAGGAAATTAAGAAAATTGTCAGCCTTGCTATGGTTGCTCTTACTTCTCAGCAAAGAGCCAGAACCACAGTGTCAACGGCCTTTAGAATCGAAGGCCTAGGGCACTTTTCAGCGTTCCCTCCTCTGTGTGATTGTAGGTGACACGTGGAATCACTTTTACAGATATAGACAAGGCACGTGCCATTATACGAGCCTGGTGTCGCATGGTACTAGTTCTCTCTTCTCTGATGCATCTCCTCTCCCTCATTTTTATTACTAGTACCCGGCAATTGAACTTGTTTTCTCTGTAATCTCCTTTCAAATGAAAACAACAAGGTTTTGCATACAGTTGAGCTTTGGGGAAGCTTGGAGGAGAACTCCTGCTGGATCCACACAATTCAGACATAAAGGTATAAAGGTGGAGCCAAAGCAATGTGGGATGGATGGGCACGTCACCTTCGGGGCACCTGACTTGGCCCAGGCAGGAGCTGGCCACTGAGAAGATACTACTGTGTGCTCAAGGGAGACTCGACCTCACACCCCTCAATATTGTCAGCATCTCGGCTGAGCCGAGTGGCTGTCAGGTGTTGCGGTAGCCAATGGAAGCAACGAGAAGCCAAAATGAAAGTAACAGTGAAGTTTAAATCACTTACTACAAGAGTGTAGGCGAGGGGCTGAAACTGGAAAAAGTGCCCCTCCCCTCGTCATTTCATACTCCTCTGTGCCTCCATGAAAGGATTCTCTGGTGCAACGTTAGGGGTGTGTGTGGGGGGGTGTCTAACTGTTGAAGGAACCCCAAACAAACGCTCTTGCACTTGTACGGACCAGAGACCAGGGAGGAGGGAGAAAGGAGAATACTAGGACTGGAAAAGTCCTGCATACTGAGTCAGAGTGGGGTCTCCAAGATTCCCCCACCATCCCATAAGGAGGGCTCAGCACAGGCGCCCGACGAGGACCTCTGCCCAAGGATCTGGGTGAAGAGATCCGGGAATGAAGGTGCCAGGTGCCCAGGCTAGGAATGCAAATAGGCAGAGTACTTGCCTAGCCCGAGAGGCCTGAGCTCTTGCCTGCCGCTCCCTTCAGAGACTGGTGCGCCTGCACCGAGATTAAGGGAGCCAGAGCAGTTTACCCTTCTCCCCCACCCTCTGAAGCCTGTCAAGTAAAGCCTTTGTAATTGCCAGTGGTCATGCTTTAAACAAACTATGCAAAGGTTTTTAACCAGGAGCTGGACCCCTCGAACACAGTGCTTGGGGCAGCCAGTGCCAAGCAATCAGGGTTGGGACAAAAAACGAAACGGATTTGCCATCCTGTCTCAGGGAAAATTCATACATCAGGGAACTTATATTCTACACAGGCTCATATTTTGTCTCATTTCATACCCACATTAATGTGTGCCCTTGTCAAATTCTTCCTTCCTCATAGGCATTTCTGTCATGGTTTCAAACTTGTTTAATTATTAGGTACTGACTATATAAAATTCATTTTTTAAATTAATCTGGGTTGCTTGTAAAGTCCCTCATGATTTTCGTTACTGAATTTTGATGGCTGGCATAAGTAAATAAACTGTGTATGAGGCTGTGAAATAACTGGGCTTTTTTTTTTTTTTTTGAGTTCAAAGTGATTAAATTTTCATAAGGTTCAATTGGACTGCATCAGTCTGAGATGCAATGATCCCACATGAGCAGACTGCAGAAACTGCTGGCACAACGATATAGAATTATCTCCAACTAATATACTAAAAATAGGATGTATTATTTTGTTTGTTTTCTGTCTCCCACCATTAGAAATTAAGTTCCCTAGAGGGAGAGTTTTGTGTCTTGTTTTAATCACTACAGTGTCTCTAGCACCTAGAATAGTGTTTGGCACATAGCATGTGTTCCATTCATGTTTAATGAATGAATAAATGGACAAAATTAGCATTATATGAAATAGATTTTATTTTGTTTTCAGTAAATATCCTAAATTTCCTTTTAAATAGATGTCACAGATAAAATGACAAATGTGTTTCACATTCATATTGTGCAGTCGTGTTTGAATACAGGGAAAAC
This sequence comes from Propithecus coquereli, assembly GCF_000956105.1. Lineage (NCBI taxonomy): Eukaryota > Metazoa > Chordata > Mammalia > Primates > Indriidae > Propithecus > Propithecus coquereli. The sequence goes on from NW_012134858.1 coordinate 2,356,371, forward strand.
AAAATCAAATGTTTTCATATGGTAAGGTATATATTAATATTATGACCCATGACCATGAAAGCCTCAACCAACCACCTATAGTTATACAGCAACCTCTGATACAGGGTTAGTCTGGGAACCCTCACTAGACATCCTAATTATTACTACAACTCTATTATCCGGTTGACAAAAATTCTATTCTTGATCAAATTCTACTTAGACTCCACTGAACTTTTCAAATAGCTTCCAACAGGCTAGGTGTGGTGGCTCAGGCCTGTATTTCTAGCACTCTGGGAGGCCAAGGTGGGAGGATCACTTGAGTTCAGGAGTTCGAGATGAACCTAGCAAGAGTGAGATCCCGTCTCTACTAAAAATAAAAATAAAAAAATTTAGCCAGGTGTGGTAGCATGCACCTATAGTTCTAGCTACCGGGGAGGCTGAGGCAGGAGGATCGCTTGAGTCCAGGAGTTCAGGGTTGTGGTGAGCTATGACCATGCCACTGCACTCTAGTCGGGGTGACAGAGCAAAACCCTGTCTCAAAAAAACAAACAAAAAAACCTTCGAACAGTGACATCCTCATTCCTCGGGGTGCATAAAAACTTTCCAAAGGGTAGAATATGCAGTGTAATTTCTGAGTCAGAGCACGGTCATTAATATTACTAGATAATATCAAGGAGAATTCACAATTTTAATAATAACAGGTTTTAATGACATTACTAAAAACACTTAAAATTATTTTCTAATATACGTTTTTATATAGCTATGTATTTGATTTTGATATGATTTTGAATCTAAAAATCATGCTGAATTCACTGATTAAGTCTAATAAATTATATGTAGATGTCTATTATTTTGGTTTTCTCGTGTATACTAAATTATATAACCTAAAAATGCTAAGAATTTTATTTCTTCCTTTCTAGTTCTTAAATGTATATTTTTCTTGTCTTAATGCATCAGCTATATTCTTTAAGAGAATGTTGACAAAAGTGATAAAGATGTATATTCTGCCCCATTTCTGGACTAAAAAAAAAGTTTTCAACATTTCAAAATTAAGGATGATGCTTGTACATACTTTTTTTTCAGGTTAGGAAAGTTTTCTTCTTTTTCTAGTTGCCTTGTTTTCTAAGAGTTCACATTGTAAATGGATGTTGAATGTTAACAAAAGGTGGGGTTTTTGGCAAATAATTAGCTTATGCTATTTTTTCTCTATCCTACTAATGCAGTGAATTTTATTGACTTACTTTTAAATGTCAAGCCAATTTTGCTGCCCTGGAATCAACCCAATTTTGTTGTCATGTAGTAGTATTTTTAGAAGAGTTCTTGTGAGACTAGCATTATTTCTTCATTTAAATTTATTAATGAACTCACCTATATACAGAATATTCCTTAGGGGAAAATTATATATTAAATATCTTATTGGTGTAGCGTTATTAAAATTTTACAGTCCTTCTTGATAGTGTTTGAATACGTAGGAGCAGTATTAGAGAATTTTGAGGGGTGATGGGTATTTTCTGTATCTTAACTTTGGTGTTGGATGTGCCAATCCACTCGTGCTAAAATTCATAGAATTGTAGAACAGTAAACTATTCCAGACAATTAGGCTTTGGCAGTGAGGGTTTTAGATCCTCTCTGAGACATTCATTTCGAAACTCATCCCCAAACACCTCTGGTTCTCTCAGGTTTTCAGTGGGTTTGGTTGTCTTGGGTCTCAGCTTTTGAATCTGCTCATGAAATTCCTACTGTAGGTCTTATTATAATTCAACTTCTGATTAAATGTGTTTGATTCTTGGGCCAAACCCCTTTCTCTCCATTATTTTCCATTGTACTCTATCTTAGCCCAAACTATTCAATCCTCGGCATCCAGAAACTCAATCTCTGAACCGAGACTCTCAGTCCCAGTTGAAATTGGTGCCATTCCTGGGTCTGGCCATCTTCCTCCCCTGGCCATGCATCTCAGCAGGTCCCAAGCTGTCTTCCTTTCACAACACAGAAAGAGAGTCTTATGTTTTTTAGAAATTCAACTCCCTTCAAACTTGTGAGCATGAAATATGTGATAAGAAGACACTTTTCAAAAAGTTTCTGAAATTTTTTATAGATATTTTGGATAAAGTATAAAATCATATATTAATGTATGTCATATTAAAAATGATAGGTAATTGTTAATGGAATCTAGGATCTATGAACCTCTAAAACAAGAATTTTATTAAGGTCATTATGCAGCCCCATCTGCTTTAAAATTTGAAACTCACATGATAAAAATATCCATAAAAATGATAATGAGAAAACAATAAAAAAGACAAATTTTGTTATCCTAAGATTTTTATCTTTCTTTCTTTTAACCCTGTTACTTTAAACCTCAAACACCTTTTTAAGTGAAAAATATTTAATCAATTAGGTACTTTTCACATGGGGAGAAAGAAAGGTTTTAGTTATAATTTGGTAAACTTATATGTCTACAAAAATGTGAAAAATAACTGTGTTCAATTCAGTATAGACACAGAAAAGCACAGAGATTTATCCAGAAAAGGATGTAGATTATGGAACATAAATTTTCTTGATTTACCAATTTGATGGTTTAACTTTCCACTCAGCAAAAATTGCTCAGAGGCAAAAACTATTTAATAACAAAAAAGTTCCCTTTTAGAAAGTCATAGAAAAAATACATATCTGCCTGGACACATACTGACTTAAACAGGAGAGGAACCCATATCCCTATTCTCAAACTCAAACATAAATACATCTGCCTGCCCCCTAAGAGTCATGGGTTTCTTTTAATTAGCTATCAAAAATAATATTTTCTAGGCTTTAGCTATTTCTGCAAACGTTCTTTGATAACTTTGACAATAAAGAGTTGACCTAAAGATTCTTTTTTCAGTCATGTGATAGAATAAAATATATTTATTCTTTGTCCCTGGTCCCTGGCACAGAGCTCCTAAAATGCTTGGAATTTCCTGAGGGCTAGGAGTAACTTATTTTATTCATAGAGTCCCCTTTCAACCATATGGGAATTTATGCTAATGAGGTGACTCTAGGTGAGCCCCTCAACAGTTTAGGAAGAAGAACCAACCATTTGATTAGAGGGTTGGAACTTTCAGCCCCAACCCCCAACCTCTAGGGAAGTTGAGTTTAATCACCAGTGGCCAATGATGTAATCAATTGTGCCAACATGGTGAAACCTCCATAAAAACCCCTAAACGACTGAGTTCTGTGAGCTTCTGGGTTAGGGACTACATCAAAGTACTAGGAAAGCGGTGCATCTGCAGAGGCATGGAAGCTCTGCACCCTCCCACCTCCGTACCTTGCCCTGTGTGTCTCTTCCATTTGGCTGTTCCTGAGTTGTACCCTTTATAATAAACTGGTAATAGTTAGTTATATCCTTTCCTGAGTTCTGTGAATTGTGCTAGAGAATCATTGAAATTGATAGAGGATTGTGGGAACCCCTGAATCTGCAGTCATTCTAGCAGAAATGTGGATACCCTGGATACCCCACTGTGACTGGCATCTGAAGCGAGGGCAGTCTTGTGGAGCTCAACCCTTCGCCTGTGGGGTCTGGTCTAACTCTGAGTAGTTGGTGTTAGAATTGAATTAAATGGTTGAACACCCAGTTGGTGTTGGAGAATCAGAATTGATTGGTGTGAAAAACGGAATCCTCAAGTCAACAAATATTAAATATTTCCTAAACACATGGTTGAATAGCAATATCATTCTCTACTCTTTCTAAAGGGAATTTTTTCTATTATTTAATTGAATGTCAAACATTTAGTTTACTTTGGCTCTGCTCAAATTTTATATCTGTTGACATAGCAAAGAGCAAGTGATATGAAAGTTTTATTCTCAGAGGGCAGTTCGTATACTGTTCCTAATTGAACGTGTAACATTTGTTTTACGTCCAACCAAATTGATTTATCATGTTCTGAATTATGAATTGTCTGTGTTTACTGGTCTTTTCTCACCAGATCACGTCTACACTCGGTGAGGTCAGAGGCAGTGCTTCTATATCCGTGCTATCTACCAAGAAGCCCAACATTGCCCTAGAATAAAGTAGAAGTGCAACATTTATTTATTGATTGACTTACTATGAGATTTATATAATGGAAAATGTTTTTTCTATTATTGTCCTATTTTTCACATCGTCTTAAGTTACATTTTTCCCTGACCCACAATATGCTAAAACTCTCAGGGTTTCATCTCCATCTTCTCACCTCCAGTTACACTGGGAACATTTTGCAGATGGTGAGTTAAGGAAAAAGGGAACCCTAAGAAGGCAGAGAGACCTCCGCCAAGTTACTTAACCCCCTGGAAACTCAGTTTCTTTGGCTGTCAGATATGGTATGTCTTACTAATGCCAACTTCGTGAGCTGTTGTTAGGGCAAAATGAGAATCCACATATATAGCTCCTGAAATATTTTGTAGGTATTAAATACACCTGTCTTTTCCGAATCGGAAGATAAATTGTTCTTGCTGTTGGTCTGGAGGTATGCTGATGACCAGCGGGACATAATTTAAATAATAAACCCCCAACCCTTTTCTTTTCTATATCGATATTGCATAACCATTGTTTTATTCAAGTAAAATATATATTCACAAAATATTTAACGGCCTTAGAAAATACAAACCGCAAGATTTTCACTGGCAAGGTCTTCATGGGAAAGCAAAACAAACAAACAAACAAACAAAAACAAAACTTATCTCACCCATCTCACCATCGGTATTTGTAAAAATATCTCCTTTTTTATTAAAAAATTATGTCGGGCAGGGGGAGGGGGACGGGGAGGGGGAACAGGCATATGCACAAACAATGAGTGCAATGTGCACCTCCCCGGGGGATGGACACACTTGAAGCTCAGACTTGGGGGGGAGGGGGCAAGGGCAACATACATAACCTAAACATCTGTACCCCCATAATATGCTGAAAGTAAAAAAAAATGTAAAAAAAAAAATTTTAGAAGAGACATGAAAACAGATTATGATGCAAGTAAAGAAGTACTCCATGCTGTTAAATTTGGGCAGACGAAGGGTTTTGGAAGATTAAAGTTCGTAGAGAGAGATCTCTCTCGAAGGTGTGAGTAACTAGCTAGCAGTGGTTAGTATGCTATAAACGAACACTGCTCTTATCAGACTTTAATTTCAGAAATCAAATACATTTTGTATTATATAACATATTAGACACCAAGGGACAATAATTATTTGGAATTATTATGATTGTTGAACATAGGTTTTGTGAGGACTTATTTATGAATAATTCCCATTTTGAACCCTGAAAATGTTTATAAGAATAAAACCTATGAAACAGTCGTAGTCACTAAGTATGTTGCGTGCTCCACCTTAGGGCCCAGTCTCCATGATGGGTTATTGTATTATATGTCCTTATAATGGATAAGCATAAAAGAGCTAAAAATGTCTGTTCGTTTGTTTAACATGTTATCTGGTTGAAAAAATAACAAAGAAGACTGTGTAGTAGAGATTGTGGCTTACTAACACTAAACTATTTACTATCTGGCCCCTTAGAGAAAAAGTTTGTTAACCTTTGCTCTAGAATATTACATATATCAAAGTGTCTTCAAAAACCTCCTACATTTGCGATATGTAATTCTTCTACGTTTGGGTTTGTATATGACTTTATTAATTCATCAAAGTTCCAAATAAAGTAAGGAAACCTTAGATTCTTAATTTTATATCATTTAAGTAGCAACGATCTGACTCTCAAACTAGCCTGGAAACATTTACGTTAAACTGGAATGTAATTAATTAAATTTCTTACTTTCCCTAGAATTGTGTCATGAGGTTTGTTCTTGACACATATTAAACTCTGTCATGTGAACTTGCCACCTTGCCTTTATCTCTGAAGAATATTGAGACACAATGACCACTGCTGTGCATGGAGTTTAGGATACACATATTCTTTTATTTTAAGATGATTGCTAAATTGCTTTCCAAAGTGGAATAGTTCTGCAGTGCCAAAATTAAGCATGAAGTTTATTTTAGCTTTTTGGTCATTATAATGCTAAGAGCATTCTAGTTTATTTCTACATAAGCTAGAAATTTGATTTTTATTAAATGCTTTTTCTGCATATATTGATATAGTTACATACTTTTTCATTTATTTTAATTTATATTACTATTATATTAATGAGGTGAGTTATATTAATTCATTTATCATTTTAAATAATACTTTCATAACTTGAGTAAGTTAAACTTGGTCATGAATCTCTAATACAAACTCCTCCTTTTATGAGTCTTATTATTTTATTTTATTGGTTATAAAAATTTTTACATTTGCTATGAGTCTCACATACTAGCCATGGTATTTACACATGTTTGTATTGTGTTAAATAACAGAAGAATAATTGCTATTTAAATCTATGTATTAATTTGGGTCTGATTATATCTCAAAATGAGATATTTCTTGAGAACATGGTCCTCATTTTGTCATATCTATCTGCCTCTGCATACGTGTCTATTTCTTTCATTATCTATGTCTTTCTTACATCAATCTATCTATTGTAGTATGTTTCCCAAAGTTGAGGCTGGGTATATTATTCACATGATCACTATAATCATTGGTCACATGTTCTGGTGAAATCTAAACACTGTAAATTCTGTATAGATATTTCTAAAATAAAATAAAATAAAAGAGGAAAGAGTTTATTCTATACATGAGGATGATTAATCTGCACAACAATCCTTTGAAGTTATGTTATCATTTCCATTTTACTGCTATGATAGCTGAAGCTCCACTAAACCATGCCATGGCAGTATAGCTCCAGGTCCACAGCTATGACCAGTCACAGTCATCAGTGCTGTAACGAGCTGACTTGAAAGATGCAATGGTATAGCTGTAGGGAGGGTGTGGCCTGCACTGTAGGGATTAGAGGCCCCTACACTGCAGCTGGGGCTCTTTGTGTGTAAGAGGATGAGGGAGCTCTGATGCCCAGGACTCATGGGACCCAGGATGCTGTCTGGGTGGCAGCCAGTCTTCATGAGGTTGGTTTGACCTGTACCTCCCCATGGAACACCCTTGGTGGTGGAGAAAGAAGCAAATATTTCATACTAGCTTAGAAAGAGGTGCATGGATCTATTGAGGTTTCATTGCTAATGGAAATGATTCAGCAGCAAAGCAGAAACTGGTCATTTGGTAGATAAGGTGAAAAATTGCAGAAGCAATGAACTTGAACATGGGAGAAGAGCTGACCTTAGATGAGAACAGTTGAAGAAAACCAGGATTGAGATTGTGCCAGGTGAGTCATTATCCCTAAAGAAAATTTATACTGTGAGTCTTGATAGGAAAAAGAGCACAATGTCCTATGTTATAAAGGGGAAAAAAACATTATGGTGTTGATAACATACTGTTTTTAAGTCCTTGATGACATTGAAACATTTTCAAAGTGGGGTACTAGATTCAGTAAACTTGAAACACACCAAACATCTAGATTCCAGAAGTGATGTAGTTATTGGTGTTAACAAAGCCCAGAAAATACCTGTGGGAGAGGGTGGCTGAAGTATGGTGGAGACACAGATGGTTGCAGCTGAAAAGCTGGAGGACCTATGTAGCCTGATTTTAGATTGTTTCTTCCCTAAGTTAAGACTACTCAATCATTCCAGTTGCTCAGGTCAAAACCGTTGGTGCCATCATTTTTTCCTTTTTGTTACACATTACACATCATCTCATCAATATATTCTGCCTTCTCTATCTTTGAAAAATATCTTGATTGCTACTCTTCACTCCGTCTGGGTCAAAACCATCATTTTCTCTTGGCGGAATTATTTCACAAGCCAAATAGCAGATTTCCCTGTTTTGTCCTTTATTCCTTTCCATTTATTATCAACACAATAGTAGGGGAACCTGTTAAAACAGGATCATTCAGGTCATGCCATCCTGTGTTCCCAACTCTCCAGTGGCTTTCCATCTACTTTAGAAAAAAAGCCAAAATTTTACTATGTGAAGCCATTGTCTATTGTCACGATCATGCTGTGTAACAAACTGTGCCAAATCCCCATGGCTTAATACTATAATACTCTATTTATGCCCACAACTTTGATAGTGGTAGTTTAGGCAGATTGGGTCCAATTCTGCTTCATGCATCTCTTATTATTAACCAGTGCATGCTGTATGACAAGCCAAAATCAAGGTGTAGGAAGTACAATACGACAATATGAATCCACAATGTCAGTTTAGATATTCTGAATAACAGATGCCGTAAAGGGATTCAGTGGGAAAAGGTCAGTGAAGGACAAAGGGAAGGGGGCAGTAGTAGGCAGGAAGGGCTGTCAATGTAAAGTTGCAGTGCAGGTCCGACCAGTGTGCAAGGAGAAGGGGAAGGAAGAAGACATGGGTAGGGAGGATCTCAGATTGCAGTGGAGTTCCAAGAAAGTTTCAGCAGACCAATGCAGAACTTGAGTCCTGTGAAAGGGGGCTTGCATTCCACAAAAATGTGCCAGCACTAGTGCCCCTGAGATGCTCAGTCACTTGCTAGAAACTGCCTGGTAGAAATATTGCCTCTAGGTGGACATCGTGGTGAGTCACAGGACAGCAGTAGGGGCTCTCAGTCCTATCACATTCCTTGCACAGGCTCATTTGAAGGACAGCAGGGCAGCACATTGGCTTGGCTGCAATGCCAGACGCGTTGCCACGCCAACATCATGTGGGCAAGAACATATTTCCTCTAAGGGAAGTAGGGAAGAGAGTGTAATTGAAAAATAATCAAGTTAACCACAAGGAGCCCTGCACATTTGTACAAATCAAGCTTTCCTTTATCTCTCTGACCTCGTTTATTACCACTGTAGTCTCATTAATTCCCCTCTAGCTCCACTACCAGCTCATTTTTTCTAGAGCACACCAGATATCCTCCTATTATAGGGACTTTGCCTGAAATGCTTTTTGCCCAGACATTTCCATGGCTCTCCTCCTCATTTCCTTCTCCTATTTATGCAAATGTCAACCTGTCAATAAGGCTTGCCTTGAGCCACTTTTCTAAAACCTCAACCGCCATCAACATAAAGCATGCTCTGTAAATTGCTTTGAGATTTGATCCTATTTCCCTTTCCAAGTGCAGGCTAGATTAGTCGAGAAAAATGCACGTAAAAATAAATTCTCAACTTTCGGTTCTACAGTCTCCTAGCTGATGTAGGCAGCAGGTAATCTAATTATTCTTAGAAAGCAGCACTATGAATTATTTAACAAGTATTTGCCTTCAAGAAAATATTGAATCCAGGGCATTTTGCAAATAATTCAATAAACAAAAACAAATACTACAATAGTTACTTTTAGGAAAAACGTGTAGACACAAAGAAAACCTCAGTGCTTCTCCTCCTTCAGTTCTGTCACCCCCCCTGGAGATAATCAGAGAAACACTCATAGGCTGGATCTTTGATTCTCACACATGATAATATGATTCAGGCACATGTCTTGCTGCTACACAGCGTAGCAGATAAGCACTGTTATGGATGGTCCCATGTGTCAACTTGACTAGATCACAGAACCCAGGTATTTAATTGAACACTAATCTGGGTGTTGCTGTGAAGGTATTTTGCAGATGTGGTCTACATCTGTAATCAGGTGTAAAGATTATCCTTGACGTCCTGGGTGGGCCAATTCCAATCAGTTGAAAGGCCTTAAGTGGAAAAGTGAGGTTTCCTCGAGGAATAAGAAATTCTGCCTGTGGACTGCAACACGAGAGTTTGCAGGCTGTCAGCCTGCCCTGTCAATTTCAGACTTCCCAGCCCCTACGATCATGTAAGCCAATTTTTTGAAATAAATCTCATAATATATATAATATATACATTATAATACATATATGTAGTGTATATGTCATTTAGGGTTCTACCAGAGAAATGTACCGTCCTCTCTCACACACATTCTCTCTGTCTCTTTCTGTCTCTCTCTGTCTCTCTCTCTGTCTCTCTCTCCCTCTCTTTCTCTCTCTCTCTATATATGTATATATCTTACTGGTTCTGCTTTTCAGGTACCACCTGAATGGTTCACACACCAAATAAAACCTTTAAGGTTAGTGTGAGTGTATACACTTTGAAAAAAATATATATATATTAATATAAAGACAACTCTCGACTTTCCAATAGCGAGAGACCATTAGTAATTCTGATGGTCTGCCTCTCAGTACTTCATTCAGATAGCTCTGTGTGAAACAGAAAGGCACAATCTTAGTAAAGGCGAAAAAGAAGTAACCTTCTAAAATGTGCCAGGCAAGTACGCTAAATGCTTTACAGATACTATTTAAAGTTAATCCTTTTAGAAAACACACGCTCCCGTTTTCCAGAGGAGGAAGTGGAAGGTTATGATACTAAGATAAAGTAATGCGCTGTGAACAGCGTGAACAAGGGCCATGCAGAGGTGGTATGTATCCTACCAGCTCCTCCATATCTGAGATAGATGTTTTAGACATCATCTGAGACTCTGTCTCCTCATCTCTGATGCGGGAATGACAAGTCCTTTCTTGCTCTGGTAGTGGCTGTAAGGATTAATTAGCATGTGTGAATACTTAGCCGTGTGTCAAGCACGTTCAACAAATATTTGCACCCTTAATTTTCTAGAAGTTCAGACATCATACCTCAAGTGCTATTAAGCATTCTGCCTGTTCTCTTTATAGCCTTTTCCATGGTGCTGAAGGAGGCACATAAAGAGCCCTGCGACCCGTAAGTACCCTGGGTGTCCCCATCAGAACCAACAGACTCCTCCATCTTAAATGACAAAGGCTGCCTTAAAGAGAAATTCTGCCCACTGTTATCTCTAGAGCTGCCTAATCTCTGTTTTTCTAAAAGTAGGCCTATAAACCACTGATTTAATTCCTTTGAGATTTTTTACCAAATTGTGGCAAGAATAAACTATAAGATCCCCGAAAAAACATTCAGTTGGATTTATAGTAGGAGATCATAACCACTGAAGTTGAAACAAAAGAAAACCAATCTATCATCGTTATTTGATAATAAATTACATTTTTATTCTTTATCATCCTCCAAAATGCAGTCAGTTTTTGTCTTTGAAATAGTTGAAGTTTTTTTTTTCTTTTGGCTATCATTTCTCTGAGGGGGAAAAACATCCAACAATAGCTAACTTTTTTACTTGTGCTTTTTTTCTTTCAACATGAAACGATTAGATTTGCTGGTGAAAGGAGAGTACTTATGAATTGCAAAAGCATACCTTCTGATAAATACTTCATCATCTCTGAAAAATGAAGCAATGAAAAAAATGCAATAAATTCTGTTTATGGAGGAAGAAGCAGACTAACATCTTGCAATATTAACTTCAGAGAAATGTGCCAGAGACTGAAAGTGGTCATTCCTTGCTTATTGTTCTGGCGTCTGATTAATAGATATGCAGGCGCATGCTATTCCCGAGATCTCTAGGGATCTCATAAGAACCTCCGGATTCAGCCCTACCCTCTACCCCCGCCCCAGCCCACGTCTACAGAAGAGTACTTAGTATGGAGATGCCTTCTGGTATTAGGCAATCAGACTATTTTGTATAGTGTTGATGCAAGTTTTAAGGCAGGCTATGAGGAGTGCTAGCTGATTGCCTCTGTGCTTTGGACAAGATGCTTAACCCCTCTGAGCCTGTACTTCCTTATTTGTAAAATACTTGCATTTGGTAGGAAGTTGTAAGAATTAAAAGAAATAGCATAATGTATGTGAGGTAATAAACAAAAGGCATAGAGTGTTGTATGATGTAAGCTATTTGTGTTATTGAAATCACTGTTATCTTTATGGTTGTTAACATAGTGTTTGGGAACTTGGATGCCAATATCAAATGACCTGATTTTAAATCACAAATCTAGCTCTGTGTGGCCTTGAACAAATTATGTAATCTCTTCGTGTGCTAGTTTCTTCCTCCATAGGATTGGGATAACACCACTTCTCTCACAGGGTTGTTGTCAAAATTAAGATGTAGAAGTAGAGAGTTTAACATAGTTATGGTTCTTACTGAATCTACACCCTGAGGATACACTAATGTAGATATAATCATCACTAATGTACCTGTGATGAAACTGAGGCTCATGACATTTATGCAAGTCATTCATGGGAGGTAAACTGGGGGGAGAATTGGAATCCTCTGCTCTCTCATTGTTCAAGCCTGAAGTGTTTCCGTAATATGGCTCAAGGCAATGGTCTATAAAAGAACCGAGAGCCATCCTGGACATTCTCTCACTTCTATCTTCAAAATAAGTCCAGAATCTGACCACGCAAACTGAGCTGTTATCATTTCTTACCTGAACTATGTGAGAAGACTCCAAACTCGTTTCTCTGCCCCAACGTTTGCCCGAAGAGCTTATTTTTATCACAGAAGCCCAATTGACCTACTGGTTTTCAGAATGAAAGGCGAAGTTCTCACCATGGCCTATAGGGCTCTAATGCCCTGTCCCTTGCTGACCATCTGAACGTTTTGCAAACCGAGCTCTTCACCATTCAGTTCCAGCCACACCAGCTTTCCTGCTGTGACTTCAGCATACCCAGGACTCTCCTGCCTCAGGGCCTTTGCACTCTCTGTTACCACTGCCTTGAAACTTTGCCCCGGATGTTAGCTTGATTGATGTCATTGCTTCTTTCAAGTACTTCTCAAAGGTCACTGCATCAGAGAGGAATTTCCTGACTGCTGTATATAGGCAGCAGCACTTTCTCCCTCCCTCCCTTCCTTGCCCTCTTTGTTTTCTTCCACTGTGCTTAGCACTGCTTGACTTCTCTCTACCAGCAGAATCCCAGAAGCAAGGTATTTTGTTTATTTCTCATCCCCAGGACCTGTGGCAGTTCCTGACACATAGTAGGCACTCACAGATATTTTCTGAATGTATGAATAAATGCACGATTAAATAGATAATTACCTAACACTCTGTAATTATATAAAATCAGGAGAGGGGGTTACTATATTAGATTTTTTTTCCTGATTCCCCAAAGAACTACTGGAGGGATGTTGAGGTAATAAAAATGTGAACTTCTCAAGGGGATGACCAGAGAGAATCCTGTTCTCCTTCCAAGAAATTCATATATTTAATGAATGTAACTTTGTCCTCCCTGGAGGCTCCCCAGAGGCATAGAAGCAATGTGGGCTTGTCTCTACTTACCACCTAGCCAGTACTGACAGCACAGACCCATGAGTACAATTCTTAATTCTTGTTAAAAGAACCGAGGAGAATGAGAAATGGGCTGCACAGAATTCTGGAATTCGTAATCAGTTGATTAATTTAGGGTTATTCATTCTGAGCTGTAAAGAGATAAATGAAGTAGATGATGGCTAGTCACAGTAAATTTGGTAAAGTCTAGCAAAAACAAATAACAAAGCAAGTCCTTTATTAGAGTTTTTATCTACAAGAATTTTATAAGCAATGACATAAAAAAAAAATCTATCCACCAGGTGTCAATTTGAGCACATCAGATAGCAATGTTTTATCCACCAATCGCAGCTTCCCTACAATTTGCTAATCTCCTGAGATGGATGCTGAAAGCGGCATTAATCCAGACTGTCAACTCAGACTCTCGCCATCGGAATATAAAGTGGTATGCGCCCCGGGATTTCTTCAGTCCGAGAAACTGAGAAATCCCTCTTGTGTGGGGCAGGCTCTCTTCACAAGCATGGTTCATAAACAGCACCATATGACCAAAGTGATTCATTTTAAAAAAGAAATCAAAAAACAAAAAAATACAAGACAGCATTTTCAATAGGAAATAATTATTCTATCAAATAATCACCTTTGTCTTCTCCCAAAGAAATCCTTCTATCAGCAGACTCACACAGCGGCCAGAAGAGAACCAGGGCTGTTCCTTCCCATTTGCCAGATGACTATGGTTTGTCTTGAACTTAGCTCTGGGAACAGAAAGGACCTTGGAAGTCTGCCCTCATGTTAAGAAATATTGATTTTAAAGTGTTATCTGATTCTACAGCACTTTCAGGTTGATATTGCCTCCCACTATGAAAATGAAGTTACAACTTTAGGATTTTGGTTGCTAAGTAAGTAAAATAAGAAGGAAAAAGAAAAAAAAGTAAAGGATAAAATAAAAGGGCTGGTGGGAAGGAATAAAAGGAGAAAGGAAGGATAAATCTGTCCCCATCACTGAGTAGCCTGAAAAGGCTCCTAGAAATCAGCTAGCACAATGGCATTAATCCTTGCTCCCATTAGAACACGTTGGGGATGTTTAGGAAATTTGGACATCCAGGCGTCCCCCACGAGATTCTCACCAGATGGTTTGGGAGTGCGTGGGTATGCGTCAGCACTTTTTAAAGGCTTGCATGGTGATCGTGATGTGCAGCCAGAGTGGAGAGTCACTGTGTCCACCAAATCTTGGAAATCCACACAGGTTCGGTAATTAAGAAAGCAGCTTCGTGGTCCAGTCAAACGAAGTCAAGACTAAAACCGATTTTAATCTCTTATTGTATGGCTGTATCTCCCTATCCAATGCCATTATCTCTACATCCACCCTGAAGGATTGATTATGATTATATGGCCAAAATTAGGCTGCCATAACATTGCCATGTCCTTTGAAATTCAAAAGAAAGCCCTGAAGAATGAATATTCCTGGGTTCGTCATCCAATTATCAGGAACATCATTCGTAGGGTGGCAAACTGCATTGGTTCTACCTACAAAGATAAATCAATGAAAAATCTTATTGTCAAGAACTCAAGGCTATGTTGCAATAATCACAATATGGTGCCAGCCACATTTTCCTCTCTGTCCCCACAGTGCCAGAACTGTGCATTGTACCTTAACGCAGTAGAAAAAGACAAAATACAGGCAAACCAACAGAGGGAATAATCCTAACAGAGGACAGGCACGTTTTGTGATGGCCCCGGACTTTTGCTGCCATGGCCCTGAGCCTTATTGAAATGAATTGTAAATCCTCATTGGTATGCACCTACACACACCCCCAGATCTAGTTGGAAAGCCGATTATCTAAGTCACAGTCAATCTTAAAATGTTAACTCAGAAGCAGAAATGTGCTAGAAATGAATTTGATCTGCTTATGAAGACACATGCATAAGATATGGCTGGAACATTTGTCAAGAGAGGAGCGAGGCAGCCCCCATGACTCCTATCTATGGCTTCTCATATCTTTCATCGCTAAACATATTTTTGCTCCTTTACCATAGTAACATAGGATTTTCTTCCCTACACAGCCGTAGTAATAGGAGGTTATTGTTATGTGATTTTTCCCCTTTACAGATGCAGTCAATTTCCGTGGTCTATCTGTTTATAATAATACGTATTTATATTCATGACAATTTAGAGTATAAAGAAATGTTGCATTTTCATATTAACTAATATATAAGGTGCTCACAGGAAATTTTAATGGGACGTTTGAAGTAAGTTTTGCTCTAGAGGAATAAATATGAATGCCAGCTAAAGTGTTACTCATTTGTCTTCTTTAAATAGTTCATAAGATTTTTTTTTAACCTCCCTTTACGAATGCTGACTTATGAATACCTTATGAATGTGTTTCTGAACTCCAAAAGAGCTGCACTGATTAACCTACTGTGTTTATAATATGATAAGGAAAATGTGCATTAAACTCAAGCCCTACAAGAAAATGAAAATATCAGACTACTAAATTTAGTTAATAGTTGCTAGGAGCCTAACACCATGTGAGGTGTATCTTAGCAGCACTTTATCAAGTACGTTCTCTGTGGGGGAATGGTGAACCGCTTTGGAGGTGTCAGTCCATGTAATGTACGGCTTAACAGCACAGAAATCAGTGTTCCCATTTCCTAGATGATAAAACCAAGACAGAGATTCCCTGGCTTCAATATTGTCCCAATAATAATTAACTGAGCTTGTTGTTTTAATTTTATGAAGTCATGAGTTTAACTTTTGATATATTAATAAACTGAAAAATACTGCAATTTCCTATCACCGTGCCTAATGAGGTATATCAAATTTCTTTTTAAAAAAATGCTGTTCCCTAGAGTTATCCACCTACCAAATCACTGAATGTTAAAGCTAGAAAAGAGGTTAAAGCCTTCATTTTACATTGATGGAAGAGAAGACATCATTACTTACCCAAGATTGCAGAATTATTTACTACTAAATTAATGTTGCTGACTAACCAATGCAATGTTATGCTTAGCTAACATTTTATTTAGATTGCGTGTACTCTCTAAGCTGTCTCACGGCTTGTTTTAATAGATATTTTCAAAGTTCACATTGGGCATTTACTATGATGCCAAAAGAGGAAGAGCAATTTGTTGTCTGTCATCTTCACCAATCTTTCTTGTAAGTTATAACTTGTAGGAAGGAGACTATAGATTATTTTATCTGCCCGTGTTGTCCCCTGCCTCCTCCTAACATTCTTGTCTTCTCTATAAGTGAGTGAAGGAATCTATTCATGAAACCATTGATACAAACATTCTACCATGTCATTGTATGTATTAGTACAAGAATAGCTCCCAAGTATTGGTTATGCATGGTGAAATGCTGAAAGGAAGAACATCTTATCACAAAGAAAGGGAAGGGCAAGAGTGCACAATCACCAAGAACACAGATGTGAGTTTCAAATTCCCCCCGCCCCCACACACCCCAATTTCAGTTGTGTGGACCTGTTAATCTCTTGCTATCTTAGTGGCATCTTTGAAAAACATAAATGATTCATCTCATAGAGTGTATGGATATTTAAATGGAATAAGGTATATGAAACAATTATCACAGTGTCAGGCATATAATGTTGACAATAATTATTGTGTATTTATTACAATATATGTCAAATACCATTCTAAGTGTTTTCATTGATTAGTTCATTTAACCTCAGAACCCAAAGCGCATATTTTTTTTTTTACCACTATGCTACCCTGTCCCTAATTGCTATCAAATGTGGCTTCAGAGTCTGAAGAATTAATGCCTACACGATAAACCTGCTTCATACAAGTGATGTGAAAAGGGCAGACTCTTGTTTACGTATAGAGACTGGAAGTTAGGGATTCTGATCCTCACTTCTATCTGCAAAATATAATTACTTCTATCTCCAATAGTACTTTTGAATCTACTTTCTATCATAGGCCAGTAAAATACATACAATAAGCATTTAAGGTGTCTCATTAAATCTGTACATCATCCATGATAAGAGACACCATTTTCATGTTCCACTGAAATTTTTAAAAATGCCAATTAAAATATAATGCAGTACTTTTTATCACATTGCTGGTAAGACGTGTTGTTACTTGATAGATGTTAGAATGTAAAAAAGAAATACGTATCTTGGAATCAAAGAAACGCAGTAATAATCACTGGTTTCCATTCTAGGAAATAAAGACCACACCCACTTGTGCACATAATTTGAAAGGAATTTTCAATGTTTTATACACTGATAGATGAGGTCAAATTACCCATTTAATTCTTCACTCCTGTGCGGCAATGTTATACATCTGTGCCCTTACCCCAGCCTCCTGGTGAGTCTTTCTTCGTCCCTCCACATTGTGGTTGTCCGTGGGAGTTGACTAGGTTAATGCAAGGTTCTTCAACCTCAGCATGAAGCTCTACTTTGGGCTGGGTAATTCTTTGCTGTGGAAGACTGATGTTTAACAGCCTCCCTAGCCTCTACCTTCTAGATACCAGTTGCACCTCTGCCTCCCTGCGAGTTGTGGCAACCAAAAATGTCTCTGGATATTGCCAGATGTCCCCTGGGATGGGGGATAAAATTGACCCTGTTGAGAGCCATTGGATTAATGATATGTTAGCAGGCTTGACATGGCTAGAGGCTCGAAACCTGTTTGCATGATGGGGATTTCCTCTTGCACAGAAATGTTCAACCACGAGAAAACTCTCCCCTGGTCTCCCCCTCGCCCCTAAGCTCCAGAGTGAACACATGGAACAGGCCTGAGCCCAGCCCACAGTGCTGAGCTCAGGCTAGATCAGCCAATTCCATCACTTTTGTTTTCTTGGGTTATTCTTTCCTTTGGAAAGAACACATCCTCCGCTAATTTTTTGAAAAAGAATAGGTTCATATTTTTTATCGTCTGGTTTTTAAAAATTCTAATTCTAGGTTGGAAATCATTTTCACCTAGAATTTTAAATGTGCCACTCTATCATCCTCTTATTTCCATTTCATCTATGTGCTAGATGAAAATCCAGCGTGCAGTGGCATGTAGCTCCCAAGTGATCTGGCAAGCCTGCTTTTTCTTTGCCACTCTGGGACTTCTTGAATGAAGAGACCTCTCTTTATTCCCAGGATGCTGAAATACCACGATAATATGTTTCGGTGTGCTATTTTTACATTAATGTGCTAGATAGTTTTGGATTTTTTTCACAATAATCTTAAATTTTTTTTTATTAATGGGAAATTGTCCAGTATTATCAGTTTTTAATCTCCTCATCTCTTTTTCTTTCTTCTCTTTGTGGAACTCTTGTTAGTCAGTTGTAGGACATAGTGTATCTTTTTGTTCTACTTTCTAGGATTTTTTTTTCTATTACCTTTAATTCTTTCTACTACATTTTAAAATTTCATGTGTGTATGTGCCGAGTCGGTAATCTGGTTCTTGGTTCTTGGTGTGCTCATGGCCAAAGTATGACCAGACACAAGAAAAGTAAGGCAGGCATGAAACAAAGTTTATTGAGGAAGGGCAAGATAGGTTTACAGAGCAAGAGCAGCAAGATGTAGGTCTACAGAGCAAAAGCAAGATGTGTTTGCCACAGACAACAAACGGACCCCCGTAATAACAGAAGGGATCTGGTAATGGTCTGGGGTCTTGTTTTACAGTGTCTGTATTGGGCCTTCCTGGTGGTTCAGACATCACCATGGAACCACTTTGACAGTTGGGAGTTATATAACCTGAGTCTCACTGCCCACGCAGATCTCCTATGAGCCTCTCTGAAAGCCCATTGCGGGGAGCAGTGAACCACAATGTAGATTTAAGCTAATGACATGATAATTAGCCTTAGGTTGCTCTAGGTCACCTTCCAGACCTATTGTGCCTGTGTTGCTTGGCCAGCCAGCTATGAAATCCTCTGCATTCTTTTGCAATTGGTGCTAAGTTCTGATTGGCAGATTGCTAGGGCGTTCCCTCCTCCTTCAAGTGTGGCAATTGCTCAGGGCACCCGCCTTTGTCCCCAGGAGGGCCAGAGGGCCCTCACTGTCTACCTAACATTTGTATATGTATATATATAAAAATTTGCAAGAAGTCTTCCTTATTAGTTTTGTTTTTCTTTTATTAATAATAATATCTTGCATTTTCTTATTTCATTTTATTATCTCTGTAGGGATAATACAGATAGATATATACTTAAAATGCTATTTTTGTATTTTCTGCTTTCTTTGAATTACTTGTATTTCTTTTTTTTTTTTTTTGTAGCTTTTATTAGTCCCTGTCTTTCATGTTATCGATTTCTGTAGGTACTTGTTGATTCCTGACTATTCATTCATACTTGAGTGAGGCACCAGAAAGCGCAATGGACACGTTATGTTTCAGAGTCTCTAAACCTTTTCTTCTGTGGTAGTCAGTGCTCTGGAGAGGACTCTCCCAATTTTCTCCCTGGAGATAAAAATCTCACTGCAACATCCTGAACTCAATCAAAAAATGATGTTAGGAGTGGGGATGATTCACCATTTGGTTTAATGATTTTGACTGCATCTTTCTGCTGTCAGTATGTCACCTCGCCTTGTCCCTTAACTGAAAAAACTATCATAATATTTCCAAATCCAGGGCCCCTCTGATTCAATTTCTTCAAAAGGACACTTATTTGATTTGAAATTGGAATTTTCTGGGTGATTTACTTTAACATCTTACTGATAAACCAGACTATATATGAAGGAGGAGGAGGACAGGATGGTTCAGTATCACATGGATGGTAGAGTGGTAATCACTAGGATGGAAGAGAGGAGGAAGAGATTCAAAAGTCATACTGACCTTTCTGTAGGATCTAAGCAATACTACTGTTTTCCCTAAGCCTGCCCTCAGCTTCCCAGAGCATCTGGTGCCTCCCATCCCAGAGCCTTTCTAAGATTATGCAGAAGGAATAGATTGCAGCCATCTTTGCAAACAGTTCAGTTTCAGCTTTCTCTATTCTGAGTAAGCTCCCTTTCTTCTGTCCACTGTTTATCTTACCAAAAAATGTGCTAAAATTTCTCCCCTTTCATTCTCTTTCCCTAATTGGTTTATACTTTTTATCAATCAACATTTTAACAGATCTTTACAAAGGAAATGAGGTAAATAATTCTGTTTAGTTCATCAGATTTAACCAGAAGTTGAGGACATTTTAATAAATAGCATAATAAAGATGAATGATATGCTTGTAATTTTTGAGGGTGACACAAAAGTAGGAGAAATAAATATTTAATGATCAAATCACAGTTCCAAATTTTTCAGCAAGTTGAAATTATAGAGCTAAATCTACTGAATTTAATAAATGTAATTTAACCAAGGTGAGTATATATTTCATATGTAACTTCAAAAAATCAAATTGCACAATGCAAGATATACAAGAATGTAAACAACACTAGAAATTTAGATGACTTAAGACTGACTTTCCATCATCAGTGTGCCAGGAATGCTACAAAAGCTAATATGCTTTTAGAATACACTAATAGAAGTTCAGTTGCACTTTGTATTTCTCAGAACACTTAGAACATTCTGGGCAATATGCTTAATGAGGTACTAGAAAGTGTATATGGAAGAGAAGGAGGAAGATTCAGGATTTGACATTTTTCTTTTGACATAGCTGGGCTAGTTTGCTCTGGAAGGGGAAAAGGCTCCTGAGGGAAGGAAAATTGCTTTCCGATATTTTAAAAGTCAATCTGTGGGACAGCATAAACCCTATGTATCGTAAAAAATGAGTGCAGAATTGATGAATAAAATTAGTGAAAGGCAATGTTTGACCCATTGTATTAATAAAAGAGCAGTGTTGATCAAATCTAGATCACGGATGGATCAGTGGTGGTTAAAAATGGAGGTATGTCATCATTACAGTGCTTGACTTTTGTGGGCTTCTGTCACGCTGACTTTCAGAGGATACTTACTTTGTACCAATAACAAGGCTTGGATCTTTCTAAAAGGTTATCAGACAGGAACTTTATTAGTTCCATTTTCATTTGAGAAAATTGAGATTAAGTTATGTGTCCGAGGCCATAGAGCTAGTTAATAGGATTAAAACCAAGATTTTTGACTCTGGGGCTTCCACTCTTAATTCTCCAGGATCCAGACATCTCTGATTAGCACTAAGATTTCCCGACCATTCTCTGCGCAGCTCAGATTCTCCCCCACATCCCACCATTATCACCCCTCTTCCTTAATACTTGTGACCTCAGTGAAGTGAACTCAATAATTCTCTGTTGGAAACTCTTCCTAAATGGTGCTCATTTAATAAATAATGCCTGGAAAGATGGAGAAAAAACAAACAATTGTTCTTCTGCTCAAAGAGGATGGAATACATCAGCAGCCCAGAGGGACACAACCAGCATCCCAGAGTTGCAGCCTCCAACAGAGCCAAAGGGTGACCAGAGCCTCACGCCCCAGAGAAGCAGAGAGGTCCCCACCTATGGTGGATTTGAGGAGATATGGAAACACTAAAAAGGCTAACATCTGCTTTTTACACCACCATATATTCCCCTAAAGGGAAAAATGAGGGAGTGGGATACAGGGAAAGATTGAATTTCTTTTTATATTTTTGTATCTTATTTTTTAAATGAGATATAATTGTACATATTTATGGGGCACATAGTGATATTTTGGAACATGTAATAAGTAGTAATAAGATCATGGTAATTAGTATATCCATCATCCCAGACATTTATGATTTCTTTCTATTAGGAATGTTCTATATTCTCCTCCTACCTATTTGAAACTATACAATATATTATTGTTAACTATAGTCATACTACAGTGGTATAAAACACTGGAACTTATTCCTTCCATCTAGCTGTAATTTTGTATCCTTTAACAAATCTCATCCTATCCTTCCATTCCACCTACACTTCCCAGCTTCTAGTGTCTTCTGTTCTACTTTTATACTTCTATGAGATTAACTGGATTAGCTTCCACATATGAGTGAGAACATGTGGTATTTAATTTTCTTTTCCTGGCTTATTTCTCTTAACACAATGTCCTCCAGTTCCATCCATATTGCCTTTTTTTTTATGGAGGAGTAGTATTCCATTGTGTATATATACCACATTTTCTTTATCGATTCATCCATTGTTGAGCACTTAGGTTGATTCCATATCTTGGCTATTATGAATAGTGATGTCATAAACATGGGGTGCAGGTGTCTGTTCAATATACTGATTTTCTTTCCTTTGGACAACTGCACGGTAGTGGAATTGCTGAATCATATGGTAGGTATATTTGTAGTTTTTTGAGGAACCTCCATACAGTTCTCCATAGTGGCTGTAATATTTAATAGTTTACATTCCCAGCAACAATGTATAAGGGATCCCTTTCTCTGTATTCTTATCAGCATTTATTATGTTTTGTCTTTTTGCTAGTAGTCATCCTAACAGGGGTGAGATGATACATCACTATGGTTTTGATTTTCATTTCCCAGGTGATTAGTGATAAACATTTTGTTTCATATTTGACCATTTGTATGTATTTTTTTTAACTAATCTGCAGATTTTATTCAGGTTTCACCACTTGTCCCAATAATGTTTTTTTTTTAAAATTTCAGAATAGTATGGGGGTACAAATGCTTTGGTTATATAAATTGCCTTTGCACCACCCAAGTCAGAACTACAAGTGTGCCCATCCCCCAGACAGCGTGCACAGCACCCATTAGGTGTGAATTTACCCATCTCCTCTTCCCCCCTCCACCTGCCTGACACCTGATGAATGTTACTTCCATATGTGCACATAAGTTTTGATCGATTAGTACCAATTTAATAGTGAGTACATGTGGTGTTTGTTTTTCCACTCTTGTGATACTCTCACTTAGAAGAATGGGCTCCAGCTCCATCCAGGATAATACAAGAGGTATTAGTTCACCACCATTTTTATGGTTGGTATGCATGGTATACATATACCACATGTTATATTAATCCACTCATGTATTGATGGGCAATTAGGTTGTTCCCACATCTTTGCAGTTGTAAATTCTGGTGCTATGAACATTCTAGTGCAGATGTATTTTTTATAGAATGTCTTTTATTTCCTTTGGGTAGATACCCAGTAGTGGGATTGCTGGATCAAATAGTAGCTCTACTTTTACTTCTTTGAGATATCTCCATATTGCTTTCCACAGAGGTTGCACTAATTTGCAGTCCCACCAGCAGTGTGTGAGTGTTCCTACCTCTCCGCATCCAAGCCAACATTTATTGTTTTGGGTCTTTTTGATAAAGGCCAGTCTCACTGGAGATAGGTGATATCTCATTGTAGTTTTGATTTGTATTTCCCTGATGATTAGAGATGTTGAGCATTTTTTCATATGTTTGTGGGCCATTAGTCTGTCTTCTTTTGAAAAGTTTCTGTTCATGTCTTTTGCCTACTTTTTAATGGGGTTGTTTGATTCTTTTCTTGATGATTTTCCTGAGTTCTATATAGATTCTAGTCATCAACCCTTTGTCAGATGTATAGCATGCAAATATTTTGTCCCATTCTGTAGGTTGCCTATTCCCTCTAATGATAGTTTCGTTGGTTGTGCAGAAGTGTCTTATATCTTCTTTAGAGAAATGTCTGTCCAAATCATTTGCACATTTTTAATTTTTTGTTGTTAAGATATTTGAGTTCCTTGTATATTTTGGATATTAATTCTCTATTGAATGAGTAGTTTATAAATATTTTCTCCCATTCTGTAGGTTGCCTTTTCACTCTGTTGATTATTTACTCTGCTGTGCAGAAGCTTTTTAGTTTGATATAATCCTATTTGTTTATTTTTGCCTTGATTACCTATGCTTTGGAGGTCTTATTCATAAAATTGTTTCTAAATCAATGTCTTGAAGTGTTACCTTTATGTGTTTTTTGTGGCAGTTTTATAGGTTTGAGTCTTACATATAGGTCTGTGATCAATTATGAGTTAATTTTTATACAAGGTGAAAGGTGGGCATCCAGTTTTATTCTTTTGCATATGAATATCCAGTTTTCCCATCACTATTTATTGAAGAGACTATGCTTCCCCCAATGAGTGTTCTTGGTACCTTCATAAAAAATCAGTTGGTTGTGTATTAATTTCTGGGTTCTCTGTCCTGTTTCATTGATCTATATGTCTCTTTTTATGCCAATACCATGCTGTTTTGATTACTACAGCTTTGTAGTGTATTTTGAAGTCTGGTAGTGTGATGCCTTCCAGGTCTGTTCGTTTTGCTCAGGATAGGTTTGGCTATTTTGGATCTTTCATGTTTCTATACAGATTTTAAAATTATTTTTCTATTTCTGTGAGAATGTCATTGGTATTTTAATAAGGATTGCAATGAGTCTGTAGATTGCTTTAGGTAGTATGGCCATTTTAACAATATTAATTTTTCTGATCTATGAATGTGATCAGATTTTTGTATCTCGATTTCGTATCCTGCAACTTTACTGAATTTGTTTATCAGTTCTAGGAGTTTATTGGTAGAATCTTTAAGTTTTTCTATATATGGGATCATGTATCTGCAATCAGGGACAATTTGATTTCCTCCTTTCCGATTCTGATGCCCTTTATTTCTTTCTCTTGCCTAATTGCCCTGGCGAGTACTTCCAGTACTGTGTTGATTAAGAGTGGTGAGAATGGGCATCCTTGTTTTGTTCCAGTTCTTACAGTTCTTAGAGGAAAACTTTTCAGCTTTTCCCCATTCAGTATGATGTTAGTTGTGGGTTTATTATGTATGACCTTTACTGTGTTGAGGTCCTTTTCTTCTATATCCTAATTTATTGAGAATTGTTATTGATCCCGATAAAGGGATGTTGAATTTCATCAAGTGTTTTTCTGCATCTATCAAGATAATAATATGCCTTCTGTCTTTCGTTCTGTTGATGTGATGGATCACATACACCGATTTGCATATGTTGAGCCATCCTTGAATTCCTGGGATAAATCCCACTTGATTATGTTGTATTATCTTTTTGACGTGTTGTTAAATTCAGTCTGCTAGTATTTTATTGCAGATTTTTGTGTCTATTTTCTTCAGGGATATTGGCCTGTAGTGTTCTTTTTTGTGTGTGTCCTTGTTTGATTTTGGTATCAGGGTTATGCTGGCCTCATAAAAGAAGTTAAAAGAGTTCCCTGTCTTTAATTTGTTGGAATAGCTTGAGAATAATTGGTATTCTTTTTTAAAGGTTTAGTAAAATTCAATAGTGAATCCATCCAGTCCTGGACTTTTCTTTGTTGGGAGACTATTACTGAATCAATCTCGCTACTTGTTATTTGTCTGCTCAGGTTTTTTTTTTTTTTTTTTTTTTCTTATAGGTTCAAACTTGGTAGGTTGTTTGCATTAGGGAATTTTTCCATTTCCTCTAGGTTTCAAGTTTGTTGGCATATGGTTGTTCCTAGTAGTCTCTATTGTTCCTTTTTATTTCTGTGGTATCTGTTGTGACATCTTCTTTTTCATTTTGGATTGTATTTATTTGAATTATCTCTCTTTTTTTCTTAGTCTAGCTAATAGTTTGTCAATTTTATCTTTTCAAAATACCAACTTTTTGTTTCATTGATCATCTGTATTTTTTTAATCTTGATTTCATTTATTTCTGCTCTGATATTTATTACTTTTTCCATTTTTCTAATTTGGGGCTTAGTATTTGCTTGCTTTTTTAGTTCCTTGAGATGTATCATTAAGTTTTTATTTGAAATTTTCCTAGTTTTTTTTTAATATAGGCATTTATTGCTACAAACTTACCTCTTAATGCTGCTTTTACTGTATACAATAGGTTTTGGTAGGTTGTGTTTCTATTTTCATTTGTTTCAAGGAATTTTTCAAATTTCATTCCTAATTTCTTCCTTCATCCATTGGTCATTCAGGTGCAAGTTGTTTAATTTCCATGTATTTGTATATGTAGGGAGCAAGATTCTTGCCCTCCTAAGGTTCACTGGAAAATCAGTGACATGAGGCAGATTGATTAATTGAGAAAAAGATATAAATTTATTTTAGGCAGATATAAGGGAAACTTCAAAATGAAAACTCAACTCCTCAATGAAGGAGAGAGGTTTTTAAAGAATGGGGGCTTGGAAGCAGCAAAACAGACTTGGGGAAGAAGAAAGAGAGAAGCTTGGCTAGCTAGCAGAGGTGATCTTGTTATGTAAATGAAACTTTACATATAGCAGCTCTCAGAAAGAATGGATGGTAAATATTTCTTCTCAGACCTTTAAAGGTGTTAGACTCTCAGTCAATCTTTCCTAGCTCAGGTAAGGAAAGACCTGGCTGCATTAATGGAGAATGTCTACAGATGCAAATTTCACCCCCACAAAAGACAGCTTTGCAGCGTTACTTCTATCTCTGACACTCGTGGCAGCCATCTGAAAATATTTCAAAGAAATACAGTTTGGGGTAAAATGTTTCTAATTTCTTTCATATAGTTTCAAATATTCCTCTTATTATTTATTTCAAGTTTAACTCCATTGTGGTCAAATATAACATTTGGTAGATTTCAATTTAAAAAAACATTTTTTTCGAGATAGAGTCTTGCTCTGTTACCCTGGCTACAGTGCAGTGGCATCATCATAGCTCACTGCAACCTCAAACTCCTGGGCTCAAGTGATCCTCCTGCCTCAGCCTCCCAAGTAGCTGGAATTAGAGGTGCTTGCCATGAACACCTGGCTAATTTTTCTACTTTAGTAGAGATGGGGTCTCACTCTCACTCAGGCTGGTCTTGAACTCCTGAGCTCAAGCAATCCTCCCACCCTGGCCTCCCAGAGTGCTGGAATTACAGGCATAAGCCACCGAACCCAGACAATATTTTTAAATATTTTGAGGCCTGTTTTGTGTCCTCGATAAGGAAAATCCCCATCTGTTACTTGGGACATCAGCCACATGAGACCCCCACCCCTCACAGAAGACCCGCATCAGCATAATACTAACCTATTACCTGGCCCATCAACTAATCTATTACCTGGCACATCAGCATAATACTAACCTATTACCTGGCCCATCAACTAATCTATTACCTGGCACATCAGCATAACACTAAATCTACTACCTGGCTCATCGGCATAACACTAAATCTATTATCTGACACATCATCTAACTTATTACCTGGTGGGCATTAACCACCTGACAGACACCCTACCCCCCAGACCACCACAACTTAATAAAAGTAGGCAAAAATCGGGTAGACGGGTCTCAGAATTTGGTGGTGAGGCTCCTCTGAGCCCATCGTCGAATAAACTTTGATTCTCCAACTCTCCGTGTGCCGCTCGGTTTGTCCTTGGGACCACTTGCAATAACATTTGCTGTAACACTTGCTGTAACATCCTAACTTATGATCTATCCTGGGGAATGTTCTATTTGCTAATGAAAAGATGGGTGTTCTGCAGCTGTTGGGTGAAATGTTCTGTAAATGTCTGTTAGGTCCATTTGATCTATGGTACAGTTTAAATCTGACGTTTCTATGTTAATTTTCTGTCAACATGATTTCTTCAATGCTGAGAGTGGGATGTTGAAATCCCCATTATTATTGTATTAGAGTCTACCTCTTCCTTTAGATCTAACAATATTTGTTTTATATATCTGGGTGCTCTGGTGTTGGGTGCATATATATTTACAATTGTTATATTCTCTTGCTGATTTGATCCCTTTATTATCACATTATGTTTTTCTTTGTCTCCTTTTGTAACTTTTGACTTGAGGTCTGTTTTTTTTTTTTTTTTTTTTTTTGATATAAGTATAGCTACTTCTGCTCACTTTTTGTTTCCATTTGAGTGGAATATCTTTTTCCAGTCCTTCATTCAGTCTACATGAGTCTTTACTGGTGAGGCAAATTCCTTATAGGAAGTATATAGTTGTTTCTTGTTTTTTTAATCCATTCAGCCACTCTATATGTTTACATTCCAAGTAGTTATTGATAAGAAAGAACTTATTTCTATTATTTTATTGATTGTTTTCTGGTTGCTTAGTATATCCTTTGTTCTTTACTTCCTATTGAATTGCTTATTTTTGTTATTGGGTGGTTTTAAGATTGGTTTTCTTGTTTAATCAAACAGAAAAGCATCGAATCATTCAAATTTAGAGCTTTGCTGAAATTTTGACATATTTATTCTCATCAGTGATAATACCCACCAGATATGTCTTTATATTAATAGATCTCAGCTTCAATTATATATAGATTCAATTTCTCTCTTAGAATGAATTTAAAACAAATCAAAGGATGTGGTGTGAAAGCTACTAACATTTTCTTATTGTAGTCCTGTTGTAGTCTATAGAATTATGAAATGCCTGTATATTATTGATTTAAAACTGACCTTCGCACTAAGGCAAATGTTGCTCAACCTTATACTTTAGACTAAGACACATCTCTACAATAAGCTAAAAGTATCTCTCTTCAAAATGTAAGATAACCACAGTCTACGCAATAATCTTTTTCCATAAGCATTTCTGAATATACTAAGGAGTCCTTTCCATTCATGATGGAAAATAAATCCTTTCCATTTGTAAAAATACATATATGTATTTATTTTGTGCAATGTTGATTTGATGTACAGTATTCTCTGCTACTTTTTTATCATTGGAAAATAAAATTTCAATTAGTCTACAATGAATTAATACCTTTTTATATTTATGGCATGCTTCAAAACATTAATCCAAGATTTATGTTTGAGTGATACTCTGTCACTCTTATAGCCTTACATATTTCAGAAATGATTACCTGGCTAGGTTTGGTATGAAATGGTGCAAAATCCAAATCCCTGGCTTTTGCAGCATGAGGAAAATTAAAATTATGAGATAAGAAGGGGTCATGAAGTCAATGACAGCTGCCTGGTGGCATGTAAGTTACTTTCCAGTGAAAGCTAGACCAGCTCAGATGACCTTCCTGACAGCCACATGGCAGAAGAAAAGCAAAAATAGGAGCCCCATCTCATCTCAGCTCTCTCAGGACCTTGTTCTTTTCACAGTGAAATAGAATATACAGCTTTTACTGCTTCATCAGCACTTATTCACTTCTTACTAGGAAAAGGTAGTGTTAGAGATATTGAAATACGGGTCTGCATGACACACACACAAAAACAGTCTCTCTTTCCACCCACAACCTAAGCACTGAAATTTGGAGAGGCCAGCCTAGAGTGACAGTGTGTAGGAAAAGTGACATGAGGGGAGAGAGAATGCAGCCTGATGAAAAAGGTTTACACGTCATTCAGAAGAATCAGGGTCAGTGTGGTGAGCCAGTGCAGGGTGCAGAACAGATAAATCGCATGCCTAGTGCTTGGGTTGTAGAAGCATCATTCTGCCTTTTGAATGGCCCATGTTGCAGACTGTCAAACCTGCATGCAATCAATTCTCAGATGGTTCCTTAAAAGTCTCAAGAGATCCCTCAGTGAACTCCATGCAAAGTAAGAATTCCAGTTGACTGATATATGGGGCATTGCTTCTTGATTCTGGGATCATTATGAATAACAGCTGTGTCACAGTCTTAAAATGCAGACAGATGAGCTGGTGTTTTTACTGCAGTCACCTCAATACCATTCTTCCGTTAGCAATGAGAACTGTTCTTAGGTCATTTAAACATCAATGGGAAGTGAGACTTTGAGTGGTGAAAAAAAAAAACACTTGGATGTCTAATTATATGGTTTAACTTGTCTCTCCTTTCCCAGAGAAGAAGCACTTTGACACTTGTCTTATCGGGGCTATTTTTCCAGAAGACAATATCAATGGCCCCTCTGGCATTATCCTTGGGTTAATTTTATTCCGAAGTATGATAACTGCAAAAATGCTTTGGATTTTATTTCACATACATTATCTCATTTTTACCTTAAGCCAACTATTGGTTATACATTATTATTCCTATTTTATAAAAGGTGGAGATGTATTATTCAGAGAGATAAATTGCTTCTCCTTAGAGAAATATAATCAATCAACAGAAATTAAATTTGAACAAAACTATCTACTGACCACAGGGCCCTCTTCTTTTTTCCAAAGAGCAGCGGGCAAAAAGCACAGGTGACATAACAGGTGTTTATGTTCATATGCAAAGTAGTGATGCTCCATGTCAATTGACAAGAACACATGTTTTCTGAGACGGGCCGGATTGGTGTTTTCATTGTGTTATTTTCCATTTTTTATCTGTTAGAGCATTGGTAATAGAGTGGCATAAAGACAGTGAGGTACCCAAAAGTAGGAAATGAACAGATACTTTTCCAAGGACAAGTTGCACTTCTGTAATAGAAGGCAGTGTACAGGAACAGAGTGAGGCATTTCACGGCCTTGTCAGGCCCCTGGTGTATTTATCCAGTTCTCTCTGCTGTCTCTTAACTCCAAGTGAGGATATAAATATATCGCCCTCACCAAAGTGGAAGCAGGAGGCAAATGCACAAATGAGAACAAGATAAGAATGTGAAATATAAAATGACACAGATATAATTTTATAGCAAGGAACGATTTTAGGAAGCGAGCAGAAAGTTTTTATTTATAAATGCGGAACATTCTGAGCACAGAGGGCCCTGTCACACTTAGTATATTGTGATGGGGTCTCTGAACGCATAATGGCATTCGTTTTATTACCATTTCCTCTGGAGTGGAGTGACATACTAAACCGATCAATAGAAGGCTTTGGCTTCCTCAAGATGTTGATGGAGATTGTTGAAATCGAGTAACGTGAAATGTTCTTTTATTTTCCTGTTGACTGTTACACTGTCTGATTTCTGTGGGTATTTTAAATCTTTGCCGTGGCTTACTTCCTTGCTCTGAGCAGCTAGTCAGGAGGAGCAGGTTAATCACCTAGAGATCTGTTAAATCCCTACATGCGTGTCACTCACATTATCACAGACATTAAGAAAAGGCATGCAGGTATTCAGAAAAAGGGAAATGTAAGGATTCTAGGGCAAAGAAAATTATTAGAAATCCTTGCTTTTATATTTTTTTTCTTCAGTGGCGTAGGACTTGATTCTGGTGAAACTGTACTGAATCCCCAAGTAGAACATACATACCAGACTCTTTCACAGAAGACCGAAAGTCAGGAAAGGTACTCTGCTTGGTGTCTCTGGGATCTCACTTTTCTGCTCTTTCAGATGGTGGTTGGAAAGGAGTACGGAGAGAAACGGGGCAGGAAACTAATTTCTGTATGCTATTCCATTCTGTGATTACATACCAGATGTCAAGGCAGGAATTTTCTTTTCTTTTCTCTAATGCGCTGGTGTTATTACTGTCACTTCACAGGAATGCCTATAAATTCTCAGGGTCATAGCTAAGTTTCAAACTCAAATCTTCTGATTACAATTTGAGTGCTGTTATCAATCAGAACTCTTCGGTTTGGAAAGACAGAAACCCAACTCAAACCATTTTAGGCAAAAGGGGAATTTACAGGCGTCTATAAGAAATGGAAATTAGTATTAGACTAGGTGGTTGGGTCTCAAAAACTTGAACATGCCCAGGACATTCCCTGAGTCCCATTTCTTCTCACCTTGTTTGACAGCATTTGTTTGTCAACGGGATTCATCGACCTGGCAAACAGTAAGGTCACTGATAGAGAGACAGGGATTGAGGTTTGCCTCTCTGTAGATGTCCCAGGGAGGTTTCTCATTGGTCCAGCTTAGATCAGGTGCTTGCCCATAAACCAGTGAGCTGAGCTTATCAGGTGAATTACTACAGTTGGCCTAGGTTGCTTAGTCAGCGGCCCTTCAATGGTAGAAATGGCAGTATCAGCTACTTGAAATAATGTGGACCACACAGATGGCAGGGGGTGGAGTGGAGATCTTCTCTCTGACACTGTACAGTATGTGATCTGACAAGGATTCTGCTGTCGAGCTCCTCTGATCTTAGAACCATTATACTGTGTAGTCTATAAAAGCTGCCTGATAGTGAGTACTTAGAGAGAGAGAGAAAGAGAGAGAGAGAGAGAGAGAAGAGATGAGATGGTAGGCTTGAGGAGGGAAGGTGATTTGGAATTTGCCTGGATTTGGGGTCAGTAGCAATAGAAATTCTCTGGTTTCTTTGTACTGAGGGTGACAGTGCTGAGCAATGAACTGGTGGTACAGGTACATCATCCTAGATGACAAGGTGACAACAGGTGAGCCCCTGGCCATACTCATGAAGACCTGGGAACATGTAACTTATTCCTTCCCCATAAAGCACAAGAAAAATAAAACCTCAGGATAGGAACTGAGCTTCCAATTGGGACTATACTCTGAATTTACATGCATCATTTTTTCTCATGATATGAAAGCTTTAAACAAGAAAATATCAAAGTCCAACAGAATCCATCTGAATTCCTAGCTGATTCTATCTGTGGGTCTTAGTTTTGGCTGCACATTAAAATCACCTAGGAAGCTTTCAAAATTCCCAGTGTCCAGGCCACACCCCAGACCAATTAAATTGGAATCTCTGGAGATAGGACCCAGGTCCCTCTATTGTCTTTAAAACACCCTGAATTCCATTGTGCAGTCATGGCTGAGAACCACTGCCCTAAACACTGGCTAAATTAATTTCTCCTTCTGCAAGAATAAGCAGAGCAAGTAAAGTCACCAGAATTAAGCTACTACAACCCGAAACTATAAAGACACCTGGGAGAAGCAGAAAGAAAAAGGCCATCACCCAGCTCTTAATTATTATTATTATTTTAATATTTAACTTTTGTGCTTGGTATTCTTTAGAAAAGTCACACATTGTTAGCTCTGAAATACCTTTCTCGAGTCAATTATGGTTTTCATTCTTCATATGATGAATAGAGACATTGGAATATTTCAAGGTAAAAGTGCCTGTTTGCCAAATGTACATTTTAGCAGCAACATTGTCTTTATCTGAAGAATAGTTTTTTTCCAGTAAAAACCTAATTTCATTTTGACCTGTTTAATTTAAAAAGTGGAAAGAGAAAAAAATAAAAATGAAGTTACCAGTCAAAGGCAGTACAAATACAATAAAACTCAGACAAAGATAAAAACTACTAAGTATGTCTAACAAAATGAGTCTTTAATCTCAATTAGTCATTAGATAAACATGTTCAAATCATGTGAGAATGTGTAAAAAAAATATTTTAAATTAAAAATTAGGTATAAAATGTTTAAAATATGCCTTTCAAATTTGTGACCAAAGGTTAATGTCATGGGAAATTTTAAATCATATATTCGCCTCTCTGAGAACATATAAAATGTCTGTCTTTTTAAATTATACATATTCAGCTGGTACATGTTTTCAGGAATGCATTATGTATAAAATTAAGGAACTCTGTAGAATTCAAAGAAACAGAAAACCTAGAAAATATTCATTCTGAAGAATATTTTAGGCAATGACACATACATGGATTGGGTGTCAATCATTTATTTGGGACATAATACCTGGAAACGGGGGGGGGGGGAGGAGAGGGAAGAGGGTGGTGGTAAAAAAGTGAGACAGGGGGAAGCCATAAAGTATGTGCTCCCAAGCCTGCTGCCACTGTGGCCAGCTGGAGTGTGACATATTGGGGAACTCTGTAAGTCAGTGTAGAATGACTGCCTCAGAGCTCTCCCACCTGAGAAGGATATTTACTCATTAATAGACGTGATATAGTCATTGCTCGAGGACTGCTGCCAGGAGGCATTAATTCCTTAGAATGGACAGCCTGCTCCAGCCATGGAGGGTGGGGAATGGAACTCCCCTCCCTAAGTCGAAGAGTCACATGCACCAGCAATTGGATTAGGGATGTAAAGGACCAGATGGTGGATATTTTAGATTTGTATGCCACATATGGTCTTTGTCACGTATTTTTCTTTGTCTTCTTTTACTTCTTTTTTGGGGTAATTCTTTAAAAATGCAAAAACATATTTTTAGCTTATACAAAAACTGGTGCTGGACCAAATTTGTTCTATAGATTGTAGATTAAGAATAAATAATCATTTTTATAAAAATACTAAAATGCAAACTTAGCTAAGATAATCAATGAAATGAGCTAAATCCCCCAAAATGAAGATAATGTTTGAATGGAAAACACTTATATTATACTGTTTATATAATACATTTAAATAAAATGATTGCTGCACAAATAATTGTGTAGACATAGAAGATGATCAAAAACAGATATAAGGCGGGCAAGAACAAGCAAGGTAAAGTTTAAGGCATTAAAGAAGTAAAGTTATTTTATATTAGTAAATGTAGTAATGTAATGTAAATGTAGTAAAATGTAAAATCCACAGTGAAAACATTGCAGCCACAGCCTTTCATTTGACAAGTAAAATAATAGCAAAAGGCGAGAAAGAAAAACTTGCTGAAAATAAAGATGAGATTAATACAAATACCATTATAGTGGTACACATTAACCCACAACTCCAAATCTATAACATATCAAGTATTTGCAAAATTCAAAAGGATATGGAGGAACAGGGTTATGAGATAATAATGGTTGAAATTTTAGTGCGTAGATTCAAACTTTCAAGAAATATCAATTTATTTTTCAGTGAATTAATGAACTATGATCCCTAGCTCTAGTCTGCATGGGGGATGAATCATTCAACATCTGAATCCTATGGAGTCTTTGATGAACTGTCTGGGAACTGTTCTGGGAACTTTCCCGCCCTCAGTCAATCTGGGAAGACTTCTCTGGTCTTCGCTTCTCAGGCATCAGTCAGCCTGGTGACCGTGAGTTGTGAAATTTCCCCAGTTTTAACTTCTTATTCAACCTCATGGGCTTTCTGCTTGAGACGAGTGGATATGTAGTCAAGCTAGAAAACTCACAGCTATTCTGTTCTTTCAGTCTTTTCATCTCCTTCAGCATTGGTTAGTAGGATATACTCCCCTGGGATTGAGGAATCCAGGGACCTCTGTAGGATTTTGAAACAAAAACAAGGAGGAGAAAGAAGGTTTCTGGCAGGCAAATTCTGCTGTCTGTCCAAGATTCGTTGCGCTATTACACCAATTACACCAATTCCTTCCTGTTGTTCAAACTCCATTAAATACGCAAAGGCAAAAACTATACAGACCATTCTCTGCATTAAATTAGAAGTAAAATACAAAAGTAAACAAAAACAAAATCAAAATTCTCAAACCCTTGGCAATAAGAAATTATTTTCATAATTCTCCTGAATTAAGAATCAAAAGTACAAACTCTTCATTATTTATAAAATAATGACTGTCAGAAAGCTGCATATCCAAACATAGATTGTTCACTCAATGAGGTACTCTGAGAAAAATTTAGGGACTTATTCTAAAATTTTGACATAGGCATTCTTTTCAATGTCATATGACTTATTATGAAGCTAGGGAAAAACTCAATTCTATAAATAATATAAACTTATAGAATAGCAAACAATTCTGTAAATAATATAAAAACTGAAAAATCCATGACAAATGTAATAGTTAGGATCTTTTCTCTAATAATAATCACTTAATATTTTTTAAAAAATGCTTCTCTATCATGTGAGAAATATCATATAAAAATAAAAAAGCATAAAAATTTCCATAAATTAGATATCTGATAAATTGCTGAATTTACCATGCTAGAAAGTAGATTGTTCTCTTAAAGCTTTCTGCTAATTTTAGTTATAAAGAAGCAACTAACGAAGTGGGAAATTATAAAGGGCAGGTGACAAAAAGTATTCATCCCAACTATATAACTGTCCATTACAAATCTACAAGAATAAGACTGACAAGCCCAATGTAAATATGCCCAATAGAATTAAAAATTGGTAATAAAATAATTTTAAAATTTCTCAAATTTATTTGTAATAACATTGAAGCAAATTTAAACACCAGCAATATATCATTTTCTACCATCCAATAAAAATATATTTAAAAATACTGAGCATATTTCATCAAGAGAGGATATTGATACCCTTATACATTTATAGTGGTAAAGTAAAATACTAACCATTTTCTGAGGGCCTGATGGTAATACATTAATGTCCTTTCAATTGTTTGATCTAATATTTTAAGTTATTGTACTCTAGTCAGAGGAAATATTAATAATCAATGTTTCAAATAAAGACACGTAAATAAGCATATTCTCTACAAAATAGTGAAAATGAGAAAATAAATTAAAATTCTAGGAACAGAGTAATAATAAAATACATTGTAAGCAATTGAAAATCACATACAGAGAGCTAAAAAGATTTTTGGGTATTGTGCTAGTTAATTTGATGTATCAACTTGACTCACCTGTAGTGCCCAGTTATTTGGTCAAACACCAGTGTAGATGTTGTTATGAAGGTATTTTTTTAGATGTGATTAATATTTAAATCAATAGACTTTGAGTAAAGCAAATTATCCTCCATAATGTTGGTGGGCCTTACTGAATTATTTAAAAGCAAAGACTAAAGTTTCCTGAAGAAGTCATTTGGCTTTAAGACTACAGCATAAAAACCCTGAGTTTCCAGCCTGCCAGGACTGCCTAGCATATTTCTGACTATAGACTGTAGCATCAACTGTCAACACTTACCTGAATTTCCAGACCATAGGCTTGCCCTATAGATTTTGGACTTGCGAATCCCAACAATTATATGAGCCAATTCAGTCTGTCTGTCTGTCTTTCTCTCTCTCAGTTCTGTTTCTCTGGAGAACTAATACAACTATAAAAATTTTTGTATTCAAAATAAAATATTATGATTTCTGCTTCAAGCTGTGATGAAATAACTGGTACCAGAATAAACCACCATGATAAACAAACATAAACCCAGACGTGAAATATGGGACAACCATTTTCAGACACTAGACAAAAGGCAGTACAAAAATTCAATCACGAGCAAAGGCAAACTCATGAGCTAAGCCCCTGGCTGGCTGCTTGAGGCTATTTTCCTAACTCTAAGCAGTCAGAGAATAGGCAGAGATCAGGGTTGGGGCAGTTGAAGTGGCTGGAGTCTGGCTGGCATAGCTCCATGAAGGATGAGTCACTGGGAGACTGAGTAGTGATTCCCTATGACTCTTTGTCCAAGGGATAAGCCGTGCATGACAAAAGATGTGGCACTGAAAATGTAACAGAGAGAGCAGAGGTTGAGTAGTGCTGGGGGACAGTAAACATCCAGTCTAGCCAGAGTAGAGAGATCTCATCAGCTTGGCAGGCATCCATCTGGGATACCAGGAAAGCCACACCTTAAAAGTAGGAAACATATCCTAAAATAAAGCCTACTAGAGATTTGTCCAAATAGAACCTAAGCCAAGCCCTGACAAAAGTTATTGAGGAGACAGAGGTTGGAGGTTGAATCTGCCTAGTTAGATAGATTTAGAAAATAATTTGGGCTTTCTATAGATATGTCTTAACAAAGAACAAAACCCCATCTTACGCTAATTCAAGGTGATAGACTAGTGTTTGAATTACCTGCCAGAACAATAATCAACACGCTTTTAAGGATTACAACACTACCTTTAGTAGCTACAATGAATTAGGATTGATGTTCACAATGTGATTTAAAAATAATAGATATATATAAATATAACTTTTAATTTTTCAAAATTAAAAAAATATATGTATATAAATATGTATTGGATGTGCGGGGAGGAAGAAAACAGACAAATAAAGTTTAAGGAAATAAATCTACAATAAAAACCAACTTCAAATGGTCAGGTGTTAGATTAACAAGCAATAATGTTAAAGCAGTTATTACAAATCTATTGAAAGAACTAAAGGAAAATATAGTCAAGGAACAAAAAAGAAGTTATAAAATTAATGAATGGAGACTCCTCAAAAAAGAAAACTGTATATAGAAAAAGAACCAAATGGAAATTATAGAGCTAAAAGGTATTATACAATAGCAAAAATGGAAAACTCACTAAATGGCCTTAAGAGCTGTTTCAGTACAGCAGAAGAAACAGTCAATGAACTTGAGGATAAATCAATAGAATTATCTGATTTGAAAAACAGAGAAAACATAATTGAAGAAAAATGAAGAGAGTATCCAGGAACTGAGGCACAGCATCAAATGGTCTAACATGTCTTTAATAGGAATTCTAGAATAAAAAGAGGCAAGAATGAGGAAAAAGAAAAAGATTCAAAGAAATTAGGCTGAAAGCCCTAAATTTGATGAAAAATATTTATTTATATATCAAAAAATCTCAGGGCACATCAAGGAGGATAAATGCAATAACAACACAAAGAAAAAAATGCATACCTAAGCACATCAGAGTCTTAGTGACTAAAACTAAATATAAAGAGAAAATCTCAACAGGAGTGAGTAGAAAATAAAACATTATATATAGGGATCCTTAATAGGGATGAATGTTGACTTCTTATCATAAACAATGGAAACCAAAAGATATTAGAAAAAAATTTTAATCATTAAAATAAAAAGAGACAATTCTCATCTAGTGACAATATCCCTCAAAAAGAGAGTAGGACATTAACCTATTTTTAGATAAGAACTACTTGTAGATAACTGCGGGAAGACTACATTGTGAGCAATTCTAAAGAATACTTGTCAGGCTTAAAGTGAGTGGCGCCAAATGGAAACTTCGATGTATAGGAAGAAAAGACAACCAGAAAATGAAGGTATATGAGAATGTAAATGTAAAATATTTTTCTCTCCTAATTTTCTGGAAGGACCACTGATTATGTGAAGCAGAACTAATAATTTAAGGTGGAAAATGTAATGTATATAGAAATAAAAGATATGACACAAAACAATGACACAAATGAAGGAGATGAACAAACACAAAAATAATATAGTAATATTAATATATTCGTGAGGCAGGAAGTGTCAATTATAGATCAAGAAGTGGAAAGTGTTAACATAAAAAGTATAAGTCATGTGTGAATTAGTTTAGTATT
Source organism: Propithecus coquereli (assembly GCF_000956105.1). Classification (NCBI taxonomy): domain Eukaryota; kingdom Metazoa; phylum Chordata; class Mammalia; order Primates; family Indriidae; genus Propithecus; species Propithecus coquereli. The sequence goes on from NW_012134858.1 coordinate 2,395,052, forward strand.
GAACCCTAAGCAGACTTTAATAAGTTAAGGATGCATATTTTCAGCTCTAGAGAAACCATGGAGAAACCATAGGAATTGATATGGCTAAGAATCTAATAAAGAAAATAAAATGGAATACTTAAAGTATTCAATTAACACAAAATAAGTCAGGAAAAGAGCAACAGAAACAAGAATCATTAGTAGAAAGGGCCCATGGGAAACCCATGGCAAGATGGTAGACGTAAACCCAGCCATCTCAAGTTATGTCAAATGTGTTAACTGAAATGCAGAGATGAAAAAGCAAGACCCAACATTTTACTGTCTACAAAAAACCAACTTCAAGCTTAAAAACAAATAGCTTCAAAATAGGAGAGTAAAAAGATACAGCATGTAAACAGTACGCCTAAGAAAGCTGATACGGTTATATCAATGTCAGACAAATCAGACTCCACAGCAAAGAGAAATACAAGAGCTGAAGAAAAAATTTTTACAATGACAAAAAGTAGAAATTATAGGAAAGATGTAATAATCCTAAATCTGTATGCACCTAATAAGACTATGTTTCCTGACCATAATTAAATTTGATTAGAAATCTTTAATAATAAGATATATGTCAAATAATAAAATATCAGAAAAATTATTTTTATGCATCTAAATTTATAGATCAGAAAATAAATTATAATGGCAATTAGCAATTTTTAAAAAAATCATAATGGAAATAAAGCATATCAACATTAATTTGAGGCAGTGAAAGCAAATTTTAATTTTGAAAATTAGATTAAAATCCTTTTTTGTTTGTTTTTGGAGATAGGATCTTACTTACTGTGTCACCCAGGCTGCTGGATCACAGTGGTGCAATCACAGCGCACTGCAACTTCGAACTCCTGGGCTCAAGCAATTCTCCCAAGTAGCTAGAACTATAGGCACACGTCACCACAGCCAGCTAATTTTTTAAAATTATTTTTTGTAGAGACAATGTCTTGCTATTTTGTCCAAGCTGGTCTAGAACTCCTGGCTCATCACTTCTCAGCCTTTTGGCTAAGATCAAGTGTAGAACTGCTGGCCTTAAGCAGTCCCATGCCTGGGCCCCACAAAGGGCGGGGATTACAGGTGTAGAATAAATTCTTAAATTTAAAATCGACAATCTAGGTTTCTCCATTAAGAAGCTAAGGGGGAAAAGAGGAAATTAAGTTCAAGACACAAAGAAAGAGAGAATTAATAATAGTTAGGGTATAAATTAATGAAATAGAAAATAGACAAGCAAAAGAAAATAATCAACAAAATCACAATTATTTTAAAAAATCGATAAAACTGATCAAAATCTACAGGGACTAAGGAAAAAAAAAAGAAGCACAAATTATCAATACCAAAAAAATAAAAGAAGGAATATTACTCTAGAGGCTAGGGATTTAATAAGAAGATAATAAGGGGGATTTAATAAGAAGATAATAAGGAATATCATTTCACAATTTGAAAATTAAAAAAATAAAAAATAAATTGTTTGAAAAAGATGCCACTTACTAAAGGTAACACCAGAAACAATAAAGCATCAGAATGGCTCTATATCTATTAAAGAAATCATAATCAAAATGTCTTCATACACACACACAAACTCCAGCCCATATAATTTCAATTTCACTGGTTAGTTCTATTAAGCATTTGAGGAAGATATAACATCAATTTTATGCAAAGTTTCTCAGAAAATAGAGAAAGGGAGAACACTTCCCAAATTATTTTATGAAGCCAGCACAACACTAACACCAGAACTGACAGACATTATAAAACTTTTAAATTATAGGACACTATCAATCATTGTCATAGATTAAAAAATCCACATCAAATACAGTACTAAAGCTATATAAAAAGAATATTTCAAAATGATCAAGTAAGGTAATCCTATTAATGCAAGTTTGGCTCAACATTTGAAAATCAAACAATATGATTTGCCACAGTAACATATAAAAGAAAAAAAATTACATAATCATTTTAATAGGGGCAAAAAATGTGGAAAAAACCAACATCCATTCATGGTTCCAAAAAAAAAAAAAGGAAAAAAACTAGGAATAGAAGGCATCTTCCTCAAGTCAATACTGGGAATTTACAAAATACCTATAGATAATATTATATTTAATGATTAAAAATGAAATGCTTTGTTCATAATAGCCTTAAATTGAACCATCAAGAGGTGTCTGGATAATGATATGGTGGTATATCCATACAATTACATACTACTCAGCAGTAAAGAGAATGTACACACACACACACACACACACACACACACACACACGCAAGGTCACATGGATGACTCTTAAAAATAGTAGGCAGAGGGAAAGAAACCAGACATGAAAGAGTATATACAGTATGGTTTGATTCATATGCAATTGTACTACCTGTAAAACTAACATAAAAGCTAAGGTATAAACTTAGAAATCAGTGGTTGCCTTGTGCCCAAGGGATGATTGCATGCAGAAGCCCTAAGGGAACTTTCTGGGGTGATTGAAATGCTCTCTACAGAGCTGGAACACATTCTAGTAAGTAAGGTATCCCAAGAATGGAAAACAAGCACCACATGTACTCACCATCAAATTGATATTAACTGATCAACACATAAGTGCACATATAAGAATAACTTTTATTGGATGTTGGGCAAGGGGGGAGGGGGGAGGAGGGGATGGGTATACACAAAGAGTGCGATGTGCACCATCTGGGGGATGGACACGTTTGAAGCTCAGACTTGGGGGGTGGGGAGGCAAGGGCAACATACGTAACCTAAACATCTGTACCCCCATAATATGCTGAAATAAAAAAAAAAAAAAGAAATGCTCTCTATCTTGAAGGGACTTAACAAATGTAGACATTTTTCAGTACTCAGACTGTACATTTCGATGGATTTCTCTTATAGAAATTATACTTCAATAAAATTGATTAAAATGTACAATACTAAATAAAATGTAAGTTACAGAGCAACTTATTATTTCTGGTCAAAATTATATAAAATAGGTAGATGATAGGAAATAGATCATAGATAGATAGATCCGTAGGGATGACAGACGTCAAAGCGAGAGTGAAAAGAAGTACAACATTGGCTATGGTATGCCAAGGATTTCTGGTAAATTTCATCTCTTTCATTATAATTAATAAACTTATTGTAATTGACTAACTTGATAAAAATGAGCATGCATTATGTTTGCTCTAAGGTTTTTTTTAAAAAAATGTATGCGAAAAGAAAAAATATATAAAATACATGATACATAGTAGATTTTCAGGATGTTTTAGAACTTCCTTTTACCACTTTCTTTCCTTTTTTATGCTCTCTTTTGCCACCTTGCTCTCTATGTCCAGTCTTTTGTGCATTTATTTCTGTTTTCTTTTATTCACAATGTATTACACGTTCATTCCCCTCTATCTAGATATGACAATGTTTCATGAAAGTCTTTCCCTCAATTTAATTCAAGGCAGTACAAGAAATCTCCAAGGAACTAATTATCAAGTTTGCACAATACAAACAAGCCATACACAAAAACAAGATGATAAGGAAATAGAATGGATCTCCACTTCAACTGCATGTTTTCATTTCTCCTGACCTTAGCTCAGCCAGGACCACAGTTGTATATGCCTCCTGGGATATCAAAGTCAGTGATCCTCAAGAGACACAGCTTTGAAACAAGATGACAAATTTACCCTTGAGGGAGCCCTTCAGAGGCGGGCCTGGAAGAAAGCACCGTGTGCAGAAACTTGCAGTCAGTGGCCAGATCTTCTGCTGTGTTCTCTGGGAGGCCAGCTGGGAAGGCCTCCTTTTCTCAGCTTTCCTCTAGGAAAGGTAGATCTTTGTTTGTGCTGCTACCTTTGACAATCCAGGGGCTTAGTTCATCAGTTCTGGCAGAGACGTTGTTCCCTAAGGGAGAAAAGGCGACGATGAACACACTGGTGGGTGGTAGAGTCACAGCTGGTTGATACCGAGAGGCAACCGAAAGTGGGAAACAACAACAAAAATACTTTCACTTTATAAAACATTTTCTGACATCAGTTTGTATAATTTTCCCCTCAGGAAGGTGTTGCTAAAAAACAAACAAACCAAAAAAACCACAGAAATAAAGCACGCAAAGAAAGACTGGAAAGGATGTTGTCTTTATTTGTCAGCAACTTGATGCTTTAGGTACAGAATTCATTAAAATGTAATAAATACTATTACCAGAATAAAAAACTGAAATTACAAAAGTTACAATGTCAATATAAGATTAATTGTATTTCTGTATATTAATAGTAACAATAAACGATAGGAAAATGTAATAAAAATACCACTTTTTAAAGGTGTAAAATAACTAAAACTGTTGTGTAGAAATGAATTTAACAATATATGTGAAATATCTGTGCACTAAAAACTAGAAAAGATTTGCCAAGAGAAATTAAAGAAGACTAAATAGATGGAGAGAGACAGCAAGTTGATGGAATGGATGACTGAATATTGTTAAGATTCCTCCCACACTGATCTAAAAACTTGTGTTTTCAATAGTAGCAATTTCATCCTCCAAGGGGGTGAAAATTGATTCTTAGGGGGCAAAAACCTTAGATCTTATAATGGCTTATCACTTTCCAAAGCTCAACTCTGCCTGACAAAACTTTATTCTTTATTTTTTAATTTATCCGGTTAGAGAGAATTTAAACAAAATTTACTTTTGCTCCTTGTGGGAAAGGTGACAATCATCATCATGATCATCATCAGCGAAAGACTGAGAAGCAGTAATCTAAAAATTCAAGATGGTCCCAATCAAAATTCTGGTGAGTTTTTGATAAGCTGACAAGATAAGTCTAAAATGTGCGTGGAATTCAAAGGCCTTAGACTAGTTTAAAAAGAAAAGATTTTTGTGAAAGAAGAAAGTTAAGAGACTCAAGATAGCTATATTAGATTAAGGATGAAAAGGCTTGGAAATCAGTACCCCAAAACGAAGGCCTCAGAAGCAAAAGTTTGTCTCTGATCCTCAACTGTCCTCCTGCCTCTCAGTCCCATTCTCCCCTGAGGCTAGCCACAGAAACCAGAATCCCCCTTCTCCAAGCAGGGTCGTAAAAGGCAGAACCCCTTTCCCCGCAAAGCCAGCCATAAAACTTAACATTATTCTGTGTAAAAACTGGCCATAGAGAATTTATCTGATCCACCTTGTTTGATTATAGGTCATAAAACTCCCATTCCAGTGAGGGCCCTGCCCCCTGCCCAGAAGGAAGGAACGCCTGCTCAGAGAGACCAAGAGGAATCTAGACACTCAGACCTTTCTCGGTTTTCCCACTCAGTCTATTATTAACATTAGATCATACATTTTCTGTCAAATCATATTTCTGTATGGTTGTCTGTACTTTGTTGAACCAAAGCATAAAAATGGACAATGCCCTCTATGTTTTTGGGTCTTCATTCTGAAGCCTTGCATGTGTAAACACTAAATAAATTTGTATGTCTATTCTTCTCTTATTCAATCTGCCTTATGTCAGAGATTGTTCAGCAAACCTTCAGGGAGCCAGGAGCTTGGTCCCTACAAGGGTTAAAAAATAGAATAATAGAACATATTAGAGAAATAAATTCACATATATAAGGTCACTTGATTTTTGACAAAGGGACCAAAGGTAATTCAGTAAGGAAAGGACAGTCTTTCAAAAATGTGGTGCTGAAACTACTTTCTGTCTGTTATTGAAAGCTCAGCACTTGTCCACGAGGCTGTACCAGAAGAATGAGGACAAGTGGTTGAGAGGAAGGAAAGAGAAGTTTATTACTTTGCCAGCAAAGGAGGAAAAAAGGCAGACGATTTTAGGACAATAGTCCTAAAATCCAATTTTCCTCCCCCATAAGTGAAAATACAGAACTTTTAAGGGAGATTTCTCAAGTTCAGGGTATTGCTGTCAACTACAGTTGGTAGTTCTGATCCTTTCATCTCCAGAATCTGTTGGTACCCTACACTGCTCTGGAGCTTGGCTGGAGGGGCCTCTCCCTGAGATATCCCCTGCAGTGCAAAGAACAAAGAACACACTCCCCTGCTCTGCCCAGCTGCTGGCCTGGGGCAAGGATGCCAGGAGTTTCAGTGAGAGATAGAAAACACTTTAAAGGGTGGGGGGATTTTAAAAAGATGGAAAACTTTTTTTTTCCATTTTCAGGCCATCCTTTCTGCTTCATATCTGTATGAAAAAAAAAAACTTGCACATTTTACCATAAGCAATAATGAATTTGAGATTTGGTAATATAAGGAAGCCTAAAAGCCAAAACAATAGATTTTGTTTTGAGGAAAGCATGGGTGAATATTTTTGTAACCTGGAAGTATGCTGTGGTGTTTTAAGTGAACAAAAAGCACTAAACATCAAAGAAAAAGTCAATGAATTACACATCACTAAAATTAAACAGTCTCTTGAAAAGGCACCATTAAGAAAATAAAAAGACAACCCACAGACTTGGAGAAAATATTCTCAATGCATACATCTGACATTTACCCACCATCACACCCATACACATATGAGTGTATGTTTGTGAGGTCTGATATGTATGTGTGTACGTGTGCGTGTGTGTGTGTGTGTGTGTGTGTGCACGTAAAGCCCTCCTACAACATATAAACGGACAAAATATCCATATCCGATTAAAATGAGAAAAAAACTTGAACAAATGCTTTACAAATAAGGTTTTCTAAAAGGCACTTGATAAATTATTCAATCTGATTAGTCATCAAGGAAACATAAAATAAGCCACAGTGTGATACCCCCACACACCTACTAAAATGGCTGTCATAGACAATTTCAACTGCTGGCAAAGATCGGAAGCAACTTATAGGCTCACGCATTACTAGTAGAATGTAACGTCGTATAAATGTTTTGGAAAATAGTTGGTGTTTTGTTATAAAGTTTACTTAAGCTTACTATACAATCCAGCAATTCCATGCTTAGGAATTTTCCCAAGAGAGATGAAAACACAGTCACAAAAAGGCCTGTGTAAGAATGTTCATATTTTATTGATGTTTTCTCAAAGATGGAATAAACTTATACATCTATGAACAAGAGAATGGATTTAAAAATAATATAGTATATTTATACAGTGCAATACTATTCAGTAGTAAAAGAAAACAAATTAGTAATACATGAAACAAAATTATGCTGAGTGGAAGAAACTAGAAGCAAAAGATCTCTTTTATGTAACCTTTAAGAACAAGAAGAACCATGAGGATAAAGATCAGAATGATGCTGCTTCTGTGGTGGGAAAGAAGGATAAAGAAGGTTTTCGAGCTGAGGTCGTGGTAGCTGCAAGGATGCGTGTATTTGAGACAACTTATTGAAATGGACACTTAAAATCTTTTTTGCGTTTTATGTAAATTGTACATAAATTTAAAAATTTAATACATATGTAAAAAAAGGACGGAATTAGAACCTAAAAATCAAACTGCACTGGGAGGATATATCAAAAGAAACAATAACCAAAAAAAATGGATGAGACTAAAGCATAGGATTTTGGGAGGCACACTTGTGTGATAAAACAAAGAAATTCCAAAAAAAAAAAAGGATTACCAAAAATCGAGAGAATATTTGCTTAAGGAGAATGGAAGGGCTTTAACTAGGACAAGGCATTGTGGGGAGATTCTAGAGCAGGGGGCAATAGCTCTTGAGCTGATTGGTCACGTGTTAATGAGGATGTGTCAAAAAAAAATTAAGTGGGAGGTTATTAGGCTAAGACAGCTCCAGTGCCTTGAGTTCCTACATGAGCAAACTGAAGCCCAATGTAAACAATAAAATGAACCTTAAGCTTACCCAATCATAAACTGTCAATTAACCTCTAACTAGGCACTTTAAACTGGATCATACTCAAAAAAGGCAAATGCCTGTCTATAGACAATCAAGTAATTTCTTTACTTTGCTTCTGTGTTCTGCCTATAAAAGCTCACTGCTCATCCCGCAGAGCTCTCTCAGCCTTTTCTGGTTCTAAGAGTTGTCCAATTTTTGAACTGTTTTTTGCTCAGATAAACTCTGCTAAATTGTATTGGTCTAAAATTTTTTCTTTTAGCAGATGTTAGCCTCATAATAATTAATTAAGCTGAACATGCACTTTATAGCAGTTTTCTGTATATTTTCTTTTGCAATAGGATGATAAATAAATAAGTTTAAAAATAAAAAGGGAAACTTCTTTACATATCATGTTTGAAGAAAGCTCAGAAAGTGTAACATTGAAGATAAGACATTAGGGATGAAAAGGAGCCAGGCCTATGAAGAATATGGAAAGACAAAAATAAATGCTTGTAGGAAAACTGAAAGCAGGTCACTGTGGCTGCCACAGGATGACATCGGGGGAAAATGCCAAGAAATTAAGCTGGTGATGAAAATGCAAGCCACCACCTGCAGAGACGTATAGGTTCAAGTGAGAAGCTTGGATTTTATTCTACATGAAATTAGAAACCATTGAACAGTTGAAGTGGTAGAGAAACATTTTCCTATTAACATTTTGAGGAGATTGTGCAGGAATTTCATTAAAGGAGAATAAGAATGAAAATAGGGAGGGAAGTTAAGATGATAGTAAAGTAGTCCAGGTTAGAGACAAGATGCTCAGGCTTGGATGGTGACGATGAAGCTGGAGAGAAGTGACCTTCTTCAAGGCATTTGCCAGAGTGGGCGGGAAGAAGTGAGATATTAGTGATTCTGATTGGTTTCTCTCAGGACTAAGTAGATGATGGTGTCACATATTAAAATGAGGGTAGATTGATGCAGGAAAAGTTCTGGGAAGGTCTTTCCTTTCCTGGGAAGGAAAATTTATGGTTAATTTTAGGAGATCAGAAATCAACACTCCTACAAAAAATGTGAAATCTTATCTTCGCTCTCTGCTTTCCCATCCCACACTGTGTTGAGACTTTGTCTACTTAACTGTTAACTCACTTCCCAGACTAACTTGTTCCAGCCACACTGTCCTTGTTCTGCCCCTTACCACCCACACCAATGTCTGTCCTTTTGAAATATACCTTTTTTCCCCTGTATAAAAGATTCTTTCTTACTAAGTTTCTTATCTGTCTTCCAAGACTCAGCTCATATTTTATCATTTTCTTGAAAGCTTACTAGAAGAATGCCCCTGTGTAGGAAGTGCCTGTCCTTCGCCCGTATATTTTTCTATTATACTTTTATCATAACTTATTGATTTTTGTCATTAAAATAAAATCTTACGGAAAATAAGGACTATAGCATTGGTTCACCTTTCTATTCTTAGTCTTAGGACAGTGCCTGACAAGGCACAAGCATCAATAAATACTTATTAAACAACTTTCAGAAGAAATTCAACCAATTCATGCTTTTACAAAATCTGAGAAAAATCTATATCCTGAAAACCACCTTTTATAACGATAAGCAGCAATTCAATTCACCAGATTTATATTGATCACCTACTACATACCAGGATTAAATATTAGGACTAGAACAACTAATTTAAACATTGTGCTCTGCTTAATATGTTCCCAGTCTAATTGGAGAGTGACATTTGAACAGGTAATTAAAATAAATGTGGTGTATTTCATAATATATTTATGCACAAAAAGTTCTATAAAAATGCAAATGAAGGAGAAAATTATTCAGCTCAGTGAGGCTTCCCTTAAGGAGTCACCTTTGATCTGGCTGAGGTATGAGGTATAGTTATTTTATTGAGTACTTAAAAGTATATATTTTGGTATATGCATCAACTGAATTCCTCCAAGTGCCTTCAGGTTTTACAAGATGTGGACAGTTTTTACCTTTGTTGCTTGCCAGGTTTGGGCACACTGTGCACCAAGAGAAGCTTGTTGGAGCCACTGTCCCACCTACCCTTATCCACTTCTCTCCTGCTGTCTCAGAGAATGCCGCCAGGGTGGAAGAACCTGCAGTGAGCTTCAGCCTTGCGGTCCTCATTAGCTGCAGGATCTTGTGCCGGTCACTGCTCTTTGAGCACCCCCAGTTTCTCCATCTGTGAAATAAGAGGGGTGGACTAAGTCTCTACTACCCGATTTTAGCATTCACATCCAGTAAAATAATAGATATGAGAGCTTCATCTTCAAAAACATAGATACATATTTATTCAAGAAAATTACTAAAAAAAAGGGAGGGCTATAAATTTATGTATAAATTATGCTTACTTCTTCGATTAAGAAAATCAATAGAGAACAATCACACAGTAAGAAAAATCAGGTATTAGTGATAGAGCAGCCAACAATTGTTTCTTCCTATTTGCAATTACCAAAATTACTTGGGAAGTGTTATGTATTATAAAAATATATTTTTTAAATTTTTAATTCTACTGTGCATTCTTTTTTATTGTTATTTCAATAGATTTAGGGGGTACAAATTTACTTCTATTACATGTATATATTATATAGTGGTGAAGTCTGGGCTGTACCCATCACCCAGATAGTGTACATTGTACCCAATGGGTAATATTCTGTAAGTTGATTTCCTTCATTGGTTTATTTTACTAACATTTGAAATAAGATATTCTAAACTTCCTCTAGCCCCAATTTGTTAAGAAGGAGGGAGGGGTAGGCAGATGTTCTGCTACCCCTCTTTCCTGCCATGCTGACACGTGAGGAGATAAACCCAGCCTGTAACCACCCCTTCTCCGGTCTGAAATCTATCCCCAGTGGGAAAGCCTGTTTACCAATTTGAATGTACACTCAGTTTCTGAATGGGGCGAAGCGGAGTCAGCCAGAGTGTGATGCCGACATACGTGCAGGTCTTAATTCAGAGCCTGCATTGTCCTGCTCTCACCTGTACCCTGGAGAGTTTCCTCGACATCCTTCTCAGCTGTGAACCACAATGCTCCGGACTCTAATGTGCAGCGAGCGCTCCTACATATTCATTTACGCACAGCTTGCTTACAGAAAAACTTGCTGAGACATTTGGAAATGGAAACCAAGAAGAGGAAAACAAGCAAGAGATTTCCCTACAAATGTAGACACCGAAGCCTAAAGGGAATTGCATTTCCACTTATAAAGCAGAAAAAAAAATCATCCCGCTGTGTGGAAGCAAAACAGGTGTTTTCCCAGGCTAAGGAGTGGGGAGATACAATGGGTACAGAAAAGCAGTAAACGTGCAGAATTTCTCCACTTCGGTCCTTCAGCCAGGTTGATAACAGTGCTGGCTTTCTCTTCTCACCCCTCCCCAGTTATAGCGGAATCTAAGGTGAACTCACAGAAGCACACTGACACAGTCTCTGTCGGCAGCAATCATGAGATCATGTGCTCTGGGACACTGAATGTGCTCCATAGGCGAGGTATCTCCTGTCACTTCTGTGTGGCCACCGTCAGTGCTAGCAGGAATGGATGCTGGATTTTATGTTAATATTTTGTTAGGACAGCTAAGGACTGGTTCTGGGCATTGCCTTCAGTCTGTGGAGCTGTGTGTTAGTAAACAGCCCCTTGAACAATTTGTGCTTTTCCTGCAGGCCCTGCTTTCCTGTCCTTGATCTAAAGAAAATAAATGAGACCAAGAGAGCTAAAATAGTGTCATCCACAGACCAGGACTTCGACACACCTTCTTCTTACCCATTCACTAACCCCTCACCTGCTGTCCTATTCTCACACCATCACCAGCTCTCAGCATGCTATGGTGCCATGAGAGACACCTACTCAGTAGGTTCTCCTTCCCCTGTCCTTGCATGTATTCAGCAAGCACGTACTGTGCCTGGCATTGTTTTAGGACTAAGTAACAGAAACATGAAGTAAATAAACAAAGTCCCTATCCTCAATGCAGAAAATAAGCAGGTAAAAAGACGTAAGAAGTGAGAGACGCACCTTCCCCAGTTTTACTCTAACTTCAAGGGCTCCGTATATGCAAAGGCCCATTCCAACAGTTTGTTGTTGAATTTGGATCTTTATGAAAAGTAGTGCATCAAGTTAAATCCAATGGGTATAAGACCAAGGGTATAAATCCAGTAGGTATAAATCTTTATTTTCTCTACAACCAATGATTTTCATCAACACCTTAACAATGTCAAGGCTTTGAGACATAAATTTTGCTCTGTGTTAATTTCTGCAAAATAATGCAAGAAAGAAAGGCAGTTATACTAATCACTGCACAAATGCTACTGTGCAAAAATGTTGATACTGCTAGACTTGGTAAAGCACTGCAGAGAATACCTCTGCATAATGGGTCCCAGGATTAATGAGACCACTCTCACAGGAAAGGGTGGATTTGGCCCTTGAGATTCAGTTTAAGGGTAACAGTGTGTAGAATCAATGAGCTCAAAGTGCACAAGATCAGAAAATGTCAATGTGGCTTAATATCTGTGAGAACAGATCATACCTTGTCCTTCCGTGGTTATTTTGAAATCTGATTATTCTGGAGCATTTATGTTTCAAAATGATTTTTCAAACAAATAATACCTCTGAATAAATATAATAAATATAATCCATGGTTTAAAGAAGAAAACGTAATAGAAATTATAAAATATTCAATTCCAAACAGTAGGGTAAGTAATATCAAAAACCTGTGACTTGCAGCTAAAGCAATACATAGAGAAAATTGCCGGCATTAAATTCAGTAAATAGTAAGTTAAAAGGAAATAGAGTAGCATTTGAAACAATCAATTCAAAAAGATCAAAAAAGAGTTACTTTCATCACTTCAAAAAATCACTCCACTTCGTCACTCTGCATTTTCATCACTCCACTTCAGAAAATAGAAAGAAAACAATAAAGAAATGAGTAGGACTTAAAGCAATACAAAATAACGAAAATCAAATAATAGAAGTGATACACACCGCTGAAAGCTGGATCTTGAGAAAGACTGAAAATATGCAAACATCTGAAGACTAAAGAAACAGAATTCAAATACAGACAATATTGTGAAAGGAAAAAAGACCCCCAAATAGTGAATGAACATCAC
>NW_012134858.1:2407930-2410669 GCF_000956105.1 Propithecus coquereli
TAAAAATTCTTCAACCTCATAAAGTATGTCTTTCAAAACATACTGCAAACCTCATTCTAATTGGCAGAAAGAATATCAATGGAAGAACAAACATGCTATATTTATAAAATGAATAAACATAACAATTTAAACAATCAAAACAAAACTATTGCATCAACTTGAATTCATCTCAAAAGCATTTTTAAATACAAAAAGAGAAGTTATAAAAATTACTTAAATTAAAATGTACATGCATATTAATTATGGAAAGAAATATTTAGTAACATTTAAAAACATGGATCAAAATCATTCCAAACAAGTACACAACTGTATTTGCTTTTTAGGAAGAGAAGAAGGGTTGGAGCTAGAGAGAATAACAAAGAGGTTTCATATTTATCTGAAATATTCTGTTTATTTAACTTAAAATTTTTAAGATACGAAGTCAACATTTACAAATTTTTGCAGTGGATATATGTGTGACTGTTATTATACATAATTTACTGTGATTAAAATTTAAAAATTAATTTCTGGGTTATTTTAATATTTTTAAATTGTTAAATTATATTTTTTAAAGAATGTTATATAAAGTTATTAAATTGCTATGCTAAATATTTATTAAACAGTATTATTAATTTCAGTGCCTGTGTAAATCAATTTCCTCCCATAAGCATAAAATGCATTTTTATTTAGCTTTATCACAAAAAGTCACAAAAATATTCAGAAATCATAGAATATTTTATCCCCAGGCACAGTAATGACGCAGTTTGGTTAACCATGTGAGATGAAGTACATTGTATTCATTAAAAAGAATATTTTTTTCATGGTTATTACTCTGCACCAGTTTTCTATAATACTTTGTCTTGAAAAAATTTTGATATATTATAGATTTCAAATTTAAATAGTGTTTTATATAATCTTTTCTCTCAGTTCTAATCTTGTTTCTAAAATGTATCTTCCATATAAGTAAATTGAATGAAGAGAATAAAAATGTCAATGGTTATTTTTAATAGTTATTTTCAAAAATCCTTTCCTACCCTCCTATAACCCGTGTGCCTGTGTGTGTGTGTGTGTGTGTGTGTGTGTGCGTGCACCCACTCATGCTCACACACAGAGGGAGAAAAGTCACTATATTCAAATGACATTTTGTTGAATATCAATAAAGAAAATTGCTTCAAGAGTAGAAAAATAAGAAAATTGCCCACCTTATTTTATAAGCTCTTATAATGGATATCGGAAGAAGCTAGGACTATAAATAAAATGGATAGTTTCATTATAACATAATGATTTTCTTATTACATAGGTGAAAATATTAACAAATGTCATCAATAAAATATTAACAAGTGAAATTCAACAGTGTATTAAAATGTTATGACCAAATTTGATTCATAACAGAATTTAGAAGGATGGTACAATACCAGAAAACATCAATACAATTCACTCCATTTAGATTTAAGGAAAATAAAGAAGAATAGAATGGTAAGATACAGAAAAATTAGTTGATGCAACAAATGGATATCTGTATATAAAAGAATTTTGTCTTCTACCTGATACCACATGGAAAAATTAACTCGAAGTGCATCAGAGACCTAAGTGTAAGAGCTAAACCTATTCAACTTTTAGAAGAATGCACAGAAGTAAATTGTGATCTTGAATTAGGTGGTGATAGCTTGGTTATGACACCAAAAGCAAACGTGATAAAATAAAAGATTAAATTGGACTTAATAAAGATTAAACACATTTGTACTTCAAAGAATACTATCAAGAAACTGAAAAGACAATCCACAGAATGGGAGAACTATTCGCAAATCACATATACAATAAGATAACTGTATCCAGAATATATTTTAAAAACAAACTCTTACAACTCAAAAATTGCAAAAGAAAATCCAATTTAATTTAAAAATGGGTAAGCGATTTGAACATACATTTCTCCAAAGAAGATAAAAATTCAAATAAGCACGTGAAAAGATGTTCAATACTGTAAGTCATTAGGGAAGTGTATATCAAAACCACAATGAGATATTACATCACGAACACTATAATCAAAAAGACAAACAGCAACAAAGGTCAGCAAGGATATGAAGAATTGAAACCCTCATACATTGTTGGTGGGAATTTAAAATGGTGCAGCTGTTTGGGAAACAGTTTGGCCATTCCTCAAAATGTTAACGAAGGGTTACCATGTGACCTACCAATTTCACTCCTAGCTCTCTACGTGAGGGAAATGAAAACATATGCCCACACAAAAATCCATACAGTTCCTAGCAGGTTTAATTACAATAGCCAGAATGTGAAATTATCCAAATGTCCATTAGTGAATACATGGATATACAACATGTAGCATGTGTATACAATGTTATTTGGCGATAACAGAAAATGAAGTACTGATATGACATTAATGAACTTCAAAAATCACAAAATATTATGCTGAGTGAAAATAAAATACTACACATTATATGATATCATTTATGTAAAATGTCCAGAGTAGGTAAACCTATAGAAACTAAAAGTAGATTAATGTTTGCCTACGGCTGGGCGGGAATTATGTGGGTGAGAGAGAAAGAATAGGAGTGGGAAGTGTTTGTTAATGGACAGAAAGTCACTTTGGAGGTGACAAAATTAAATTAGATCATGGTGGTGGTTACACTGCTCTGCAAATATATTAAAACGTAATAAAAACCACTTTGAGTGAACTTTAAGGTACATAAATTATATCTCAATAAAGTTAATTTTTAAAATTATGATCTATTGGTGGAAATT
>NW_012134858.1:2412244-2416699 GCF_000956105.1 Propithecus coquereli
TATCGTTGTGCCTTGCTTCTCTAAATTAGGTGTTGCTTGAGGAAATTAATTTTTTTGGAATGTTCTTTACCCATTTCCCCCCATATCTACTGCTTTTTGTAGGGATGAGGAATGAATGAATCCATGGTCTCTCTCATCATATTGCCCAATAACACTACTGCAGGTAAAAGTACTTTGGTACTTGTGGCATATGCAGGCTTTTATTCTTTTTTTCATTTTTTATTTAAATAGATTTAGGAGGTACAAGTGATCTTTTGTTACATGGATGAATTGTGTAATGGAGAAGTCTTGGCTTTTAATATATCCATCACCTGAATAGTGTACATTGTACCCAGTAGGTAATTTTTGATCCTGCTTCCCCCCACTTCTGAGTCTCCAGTGTCCATTAAGTCATTCTGTATGAGCATGCATACCCATTGCTGAGCCCCCACTTATAAATGAGAACATGTGGTGTTTGATTGTTTTGTTCCTGGGTTATTTCACTTAGAATAATGGCATCCAGTTCCATCCTACTTGCTGTAAAAGACGTTATTTCACTCTTTTTAATGGCTGATTAGTATACCATGGTGGATATGTACCACGTTTTCTTATCCACTCATCAGTTGGTAGGCACTCAAGTTGGGTCCCTATCTTAGCAATTGTGAATTGTTCTGCAGTAAACATACGTATGCAGGTGTATTTTTGGTAAAATGACTACTTTTCCTCTGGGTAGATCCTCAGTAGTGGGATTGCTTGATTGAATGATAGATATACGTTTAGTTCTTTGAGGAATCTCCACACTGTTTTCCACAGAGGGTGTACTAATCTACATTCCCACCAACACTGTGTAGGCATTTCCTTTTCACCACATCTGCACCAACACCTATTGTTTTTGAACATCGATAATGGACATTCTGACAGGAGTAAGGTGGTATCTCATCATGGCTTATATTTGCATTTCCCTGATGATTAGAGATGTTGAGGATTTTTTTTGTATTTTTTTTTTTTTTGCCATTTGTATATCTTCTTTTGCAAAATGTTTGTTCATTCATTTTACTCATTTTTAATGAGGTTACTTGGGTTTTTTCTTGCTGATTCATTTGATTTCCTTGTTGATTCTGGTTATTGGTCCTTTGTTGGATGTATAGTTTCCAAATATTTTCTTCCATCCTGTAGATTGTTTACTCTGATGATTCACTGAGCAGAAAACTTTTTAATTCAATTAAGATTTATTTATTTATTTATTTATTATCTGCTTTTGGATCCTTACTTACCTATTCTTTGTCTAGGCCAATGTCCAGAAGAGTTTTTCCTATGTATTCTTTTAAAATTTTATGGTTTCAGGTCTTTAATTCTATAATCCATCTTGAGTTAATTTTTGTATATGGTGAGAGATAGGAATCCAGTTTCATTATTTTTCATGTGACCTCCAATTTTCCCATCATGATTTATTTAATAGTGGGTCCTTTCTCCAGTGTATATTTTTGTCTACTTTGTTGAAGATCAATAGGTTGTAGGTGTATGGTTTTATTTCTGAGTTCTCTACTCTGTTTCATTGATCCATGTGTCTACTTTTATACAGGTACCATGCTGCTTTGGTTACTATAGCCTTTTAGTATAAATTGAAGTCAGGTAATGTGCTATCTCCAGATTTGTTCTTTTTACTTAGGATTGCTTTGGCTATTCAGGCTCTTTTTTGATTCCATATAAAATTTAGAATGTTGTTTTCTAGATCTGTGAGAAATAACATTGGTATTTTTATGATAATTGAATTAAATCTATAAATCATTTTGGGCAGTACATATATTTTAATAATATTCATTATTCTAATCCATGAACATGAGATGTTTTTCCATTTGTTTGTTTTATCAATGATTTCTTTCATCAGTGTTTTGTAGTTCTCCTTGTAGAGCTCTCTCACCTCCTTTGTCATTTCTTGTTTTTTTTTTTTGCAGCTATTGTAAATGGTATCAAGTTCTTGATTTGATTATCAACTTGGATATTGAGATGAATCTATTGAGATGATCATATGGGTTTTGTTTTTAATTCTGTTTGTCTGGTGAATCACATTTGGTGACTTATATATGTTGAACCATCCTTGCAACACTGAGATGAAACCCACTTGATCATGGAAAACTATTTTTTTGATGTGCTATTGGATTCAGTCCGCTAGTATTTTGTTGAGGATTTTTGCATCTATGTTCATGAGGGATATTGGTCTGTAGTTCTCTTTTTTCTTGTGCCCTTTCCTTGCTTTTGTATCAAGGTGGTATTGTCTTTGTTTAATGAATTAAGGAGGATTTTCTCTCTCTTGATGTTATGGAACAGTTTTAGTAATATAGGTATCAGTTCTTCATTGTAGGTCTGGTAGAATTCCTCTGTGAATCTGTGTGGTCTTGTTTTTTTTATGGAGACATTTTATTACTGTTTCAGTCTTGCTGCTCATTATTGGTCCCTTCAGGATTTCTATTTCTTCCTGACTCAAGCTTAGGAGGTTGTGTGTTTCCAACAATTTATCCACTTCTTCTATATTTTCTAATTTGTGTATGTGGAGGTTTACTTAGTAGTCTTGGATGATATTCTGTATTTCTGTAGTATCAGTTGTAATGTCTCCTTTTTCATTTTGGTTGAGTGTATTTGAATTCTTTCCTCTCTATTTTTAGTTAATATAGCTAGATTTTATCTTTTCAAAAAACCAAGTATTTGTTTCATTGATCCTTTATATTTTTTCTTTCCATTTCATTTAGTTCTGTCTGATCTTTCTTAATTCTTTTTTTCTACTAGTTTTGTGCTTGGTTTGTTCTTTTTCTAGTTCCTTGAGGTGTGACATTATATTGTTAATTTGTGATCTCTCTCTTTCTCTCATTCTCTTTTGGCACTTAACGCTATGAATTACCCACTTAGCACTCCCTTTTCTGTATCCTAGAGATTTTGGTAGCATGTGTCACTTTTGTCATTCAACTCAAAAAATTTTTTATTTCCATCTTGATTTTGTCATTGGCCAAGAATAATTCAGCAGCATATTGTTTAATTTCCATGTTTTTGTATAGTTTTAAGAGTTCTTCTTGGAATGGATTTCTAAGTTTTATTCCATTGTGGTCTGAGAATGTACATGGTGTGAAATTTAATTTGTTAAAATTTGCTGAGACTTGTTTAGTGGCATAAAATATGATCTATCTTGGAATATGTCCCATGTCATGATGAAAAGAATATATATTCTGTCATCATGTTGATTGTTACCTTTTCACTCTGTTTTCTTCCTCGAATTACTGTTTATAGGAGATGTGAGTTTTTACTTTGGGGTGTTTTTACACTCATGCATATCAACAATTCTTTTCAGTGTTTAGAACACTTTTGAGTATTTTCTCTAGGGCAGATCTAGTGGTGACAAATTCCCTTAACATTTGCTTGTCTGAAAAATATTTTGTTTCTCCCTCATTTATGAAACTTAATTTTTTAGGATACAAAATCTTGGCTAACAGTTACTCTGTTTAAGAATACTAAAAATGTGACCCAGTCCCTTTTGGCTTGTGAGGTTTTTGCTGAGAAGTCTGCTGTTAGTCCGATGGGTTTTCCTTCATAAATTACTTGATGGTTTTGTCCTCTAGCTTGTTCGATTTTTCTCTTTCACTTTGAATTTGGCCAGACTGATGCCTATATGCCTCAGCAATGTTCTCTTTGTAATAAATCTTCTATGAGTTCCTTGACCTTCTTGTATCTGGATATCTAAATTTCTATGAAGACCAGGGAAGTTTTCCTCCATTATTCCCTCAGATTTTCCATGCATTTTTCTTTTTCTTTTTCTCCCTCAGGAATACCTATGATTCTTATGTTTGGTCACTTTACATAATCATACATTTCTCAGATACTTTCCTCATTTTTCTTGATTCTTTTTACTTCATTTTTGACTACCTGGGATAATTTGAAAGTCTTTTCTCCAAGTTATGAAACTCTTTCTCCTGTTTGGTCTAGTTTGTTGTTAAAAACTTACCACTGTATTTTGAAATTCTCTAAATGATTTTTTTCATTTCCAGGAGGTCTAGTCATGTTTTTTTTTTTTTTTATCATCTCTTCAGTGAATTTTTCATTCATGTCCTGAATTATTATTATTATTATTTTTTCGTTTCTTTGTGCCAATTTTTTACTTTGTCATTGATCCCATTGAGCTTACTTGTAACCCATATTTTGAATTCCATATCTGACATTTCAAATTTTAGTTTTGTTTGGAGTCCATTGCTGCATACCTAGAGTGATACTTTGGGCATGTTGAAGGAGATTGTGGTTTTTTTTTTTTTTTGAGACAGAGTCTTGCTCTGTTGCCCAGGCTAGAGTGCCGTGACATCAGCCTAGCTCACAGCAACCTCAAATTCTTGGGCTCAAGCAATTCTTCTGCCTCAGCCTCCCGAGTAGCTGGGACTACAGGCATGCGCCACCATGCCCGGCTAATTTTTATATATATATTTTTAGTTGTCCAGA
>NW_012134858.1:2417899-2419124 GCF_000956105.1 Propithecus coquereli
TGGTTTAAACACAAAATTTCCCAGAGTATTGGGAGGAGAATCTATATTGTATGCTTATGTTTGATTATGTGCAGGCTAGAAGTGGTTACAAACTATCTTAGGATTTATGAATAATATAATTAATTAGACTTTATATGGAAATTTAGTGTTTAAACAATATCTACATGTATTTGAACTCTGCTCAAATACGTAAAATGTAGATGAACCCATGAACCCAGATCTTCTAGTACCTTCCATTATATCTCCCTGGCTTCAAACATAATTTTACTTTTTCTTTCTCAAACAGACTAAAATGATCCTCTAGATTATAGAAAGACTCAAGCTATATTGTTCTTAGTGCATTCTGATTGCCTCCAAAAGTATATTTTGGATACTTATTACATAAATTAATGACAAAATAGAATTTTGTAGTGATTTCTTGCTAGGTTTAGGGTTTAGGTGAATCCTTTTGAAATTGCAACTCCGTGTTTTGAAAATGTTGGTAATATGTCAGCAGTTTGCATTCCAAGGAAAGAACTTTTACAAAACAGACCAAGATATATGCAGTTATATCCAATTCTAGTGCTGCTTTACATCTTTGTGTTAAATATAAAGTCCCTGTGTGTTACTAACATGTCTTCAAAAAATACAGGTATTTTGCATATGTTGACCATATTGGTTTATAAAGTCAAGTCATATATGAAAACTCTCTGTTCTTGGTGAGTCTTGCTGTTAAACCCTTTTGAAAATGCTATGTAAAAACATACGAATGTCTGAGGCAAAGGTGCACACAATAGAACTAAATTACATGACAAGAAAGGGGAGAGGACAGATTACTCTTTTTTAGGACTCACCTACCCAGAGTCCTACCCTATTACTTCTTAGATTGTTTCACATCTTCCTTTTTATCTTCAAACCCAAGATATATTCAGAAAAGGTTTGTGATGTACTATAAATCAAAAGGTGATTGAAAGTTCTATTAAACTTCAGTTCCTGCATGAAATTATGGATGGGCAGGAGGTGGGGAGAGACAGAGCATTGAGAGAAAAGTCAGGCTGAACTTGACAGGGAAAGAGAAGTCCTGTGGTCCTTGCACAGGAGATTCCTGAGGTCCACGGATGGCAGGGAGGTGTACACAGATCAAGGAGGGGTATGGCTGCATGTGTACCCAGTAAAATATCAACCACCAAGGTAATGCAGGAACTGCAGAGTGCCATGCTCAACAATTCTTCTTGTGAATTATTTA
>NW_012134858.1:2421894-2439358 GCF_000956105.1 Propithecus coquereli
TGTTGCCCATTGGCTTTTAAACATGTTTCAACTGAGGCATAGGACAAGAATGCAGAAGTCTATAATTCTGGATTCAATTTTACAGGGATACTATCTTATATGTTTAACCTCATGGTGGCCATTCTTTACCCATGAAAACTGTTTTTTTTAACTTAAATGCAAATTTCACAATCTTTGCCTTATAGTGAATTTTGCCTCAGTACCAGTTGAATTCTGATTTCACGTTCAGTCTGTTGTGTGCGAGGGACTGAATGTGTGCCTGTGCCCTGCTCAGCATTTCTGGAGTCATATTGACCAGCACAGCATACAAATCCTAGACTAGCGGTGAGCACCATGGCAGAAAGATTATCTCCAAGAGTCTGCATTTGTGCTGAGCCAGATTATTCAGTCAACTAAGGATAAAACATTATTAAATTCAATTGGGGATAAAAAGTTGAAATTTTCTTATATCCTTTTGCATCTACAATCTGAC
Organism: Propithecus coquereli; assembly: GCF_000956105.1. Classification (NCBI taxonomy): domain Eukaryota; kingdom Metazoa; phylum Chordata; class Mammalia; order Primates; family Indriidae; genus Propithecus; species Propithecus coquereli. Next base: position 2,422,367 of record NW_012134858.1, read on the forward strand.
ATGTTTTTATACACTCAGTTGCTCTTCTCTGGATTTCGAATAGGATTTCCAGTAAAAAATGTAAACCAATTCCATCATCAAGCTGTTTGTGTTCTTTACATTTCTGTCTTTGATAATTCTATGCTGGTTTTTGAGTATGAAGATGGTGCCTCTGACCCAACATTCATAATGCATGTGCCTTGAGTTGTTATGTTTTGCTGGAGGAATCAGTTTATATTGATCCCATGCACTTTCTTTCTCCGTCTTCACAGGGACAATAGCACCATCTGCAAGACTGTCACCTGAGTGTGGCTCACTGCTTATACTGAAAATAGAACTGGCAAACCAAGCAGATGTGGAATTCAGCAAAGGCCCTCAACTTCGTCTCATCAGCAACAGGAACCAGCAAAAGGGAATAGTCACCCATCATCCACGTAAATAGACACTGCAATTTATCTTCAAAAAAATCCAAAGGACAAAAATTAAGACTATATAGTACCAGAAATCTGCTGCTGGGGATACTTGGATAATAAATTTGGCAAACCTGGGAGCTTTGCAATGGCTAGATTGTCAGGAAGAGATTAGCAGTGTGTTCTGATAGTAAGAGAACAGGAGAAGAGGATGTCCTGATGATACATAAATTTAAAATACCAAGAAGCACGTTAGGAGGAAGACAATCCATGGGCTCTAGAACAAAGGGAGGTATTTCTGAGAGAACTAGAGCTACCAGACTTGAGATCATTAACTCAGTTTCCTTTCTAGAGACACTTTAAGAATGGAAAACTTAATTTTATTATTATAGGTAGTGCATGTTCACTGTTAACACAAATTTACAGAAGTGTGTAATACAGAATACAGTCCCTTAAATTAAGGTGGTTATACATCCTGGTTTCCTCTTGACTCCCCTGTTTCATGCTGATGATTCCTGTGTAAATATAAACAGTGCCCCCCCGCCCAACTTACAAAAATGTCCTGGTGTGTGCGCATGTGTGTGTGTGTGTGTGTGTGTAGCTTTTGCTTTTATTCTTGTTTGTTTGTTTTGCAAAAATGGAATGATAGTGTATATGTGGTCCTGAAACTTGGGCAGATTGACTCTTGCTACATATTACAACCTCCTTGTAAGTAGTCATTTTCCAGCCCATTTTCTCAGTTATGATCCTAGTAGAAAATAGATGGCAGAGTCAAACTGGATACATAAAGAGTATTTACTGAAAAAGACTATTAGCAAAAGTTTCACAGTGTTTTAGGGAAACAGATAAGGAATGGTACAATATCCCAGGCCTAGTGACAGCAGCTTTTTTCTTCAGTAATATGAGTTAGTAATTATGAAACTAATTTCCATGTATTCTAGGATTGGACAAATAAATAAATATATACTGAGAATAATGGCAACCAGTTTTCTGATGGTTGGAGAAGGGAGTTAAATGTACGGGAAGAGGAATGGTAGAAGCATCCTATGATGTTAGATTAGATGTGGGTTATCGCTATAAATTGATCGTCCTTCCCTAGGTGTGTTTGCTGAGTGAGTCTAGAAGCAGCACCACAATAACAATGAGCCCACCTTGTGTCACCAAGAGGAACCAGAGCTCTAGGAGAAATGGCTCATTCCAGGTCTGGTGCAATACAAGTACAACATGAACCTGGAACATTTTGTTGAGCCTCAAAGTAAGACAGTGCTCAAAGAATCCTGGGACATGTCAAGAGGACAGTAGAGCCAGCTTGCAGGGCCCTCAGTGGCCAAGATGGTGACGATTTGACTGGAAAATAAATGATAGTAACAGATTATAACCCCATCGAATAAAAGAAGAATGCCTGAGTCCAAGCTGATATAAAGAAAGAATAAGTAAATAAATAGAAGAGAAGGAGAAAGAAGAAGAAATGATTGTCAGAACTTAAAGAAAGCCACATAACAGGAACTGTGGCCTTGACTGCAAAGATGCAGATCACAGGGGTGACCTGGAAGGGAAAAGCCTCAGGGGAGGAAGACTAGCCGGAGTCTTTCCCTTCCCTCCCCCCAGTCTCCCACTGGCGCCTCTCATTGGTGGGATTTTACTGGAAACTTATTAAACATTTATTGCCAAAAAGACAGGGCATGTGCTTGTTTTGAAGCCACTCATTCATAACACACTCTTTTCTCACTTATTTCACACAAAATTTCTTACACATTCATAAAGGCCTAGGTCAAATATTATCTCACTTTTCTTCCTTCTAACCTTCATGAGGCATGTGAAGTGTTTGCCCCACTTTCATTAGGCTGAGATAATTAATGGGAGATTAATTAATTATCTCAGCCTAATTGTGCTTCAGTAACACTTATTCAAAAATAAATTAGCAATACCTACTATATAGTATTATATATATATATTTTTTTTAAAAAAACTACCTCCTATAATGAGATTGTTGTATTTTGCATGTTCCTGATACAGCGTTCAAGATTCTGTAAATAGTTGTTCAATTGAATATATGGTGTATTCAGTTATACAGAAATCTGATTTTCACACTATTTTTCATGAAATCCTGCATTTGGTTGCAATGTTTGAAGGCTTAATTCCTCAGATCACCTGGCATCTTCATCACCACTGAGCTATTTCAACCAGATTGCCAGCTCTTATATTTATTTTATAGTTAATATTCTCTTTGACCAATACATTCCATTGCTGAAATACAAAGATACTACAGAACATTTTAAGAATATCTTGAATTTATGCAATTGGCATTGAAAATTCCTGATATATATATGTACACACACACATACATACATATATAATTGATATATGTATAATTGGATTTGATTAGTATATAATATCATGTAAGAGGAATGACAGGGATTTTATGGACCCCATTTGCAGATAAAAGAATGGAGAAACAGAAGATTAAATAACTTGTTCAAAGTTAAAGATCTTGCAGTGGGGCCAGACAAAATGTGAATGGTAGATACTACACTCTTTGAAGAAGTTTACGAAAACAAGAGAAAGTGTTAACATAGAGGCAGACTCTCCTGGCGTTGTTTTTGGGAACAAGGCAAAAATCCTGAATTTAAAATTTGAATGTCTACATCAAGCCCTCTCTTCTTCTCCCCGTGGTACCCTGAGCAAATATTGCTGATTCTTCCTGTGAAAAGGGAGAACAATCTTTTGTTTATATGGCTTCCTTTCTTCTTCGGTCATGAATAAATGATCCTTTTCTGTGCAAGGAATGTCATCCTTCTCTCTGAGGGGATTAATGCATTTCCTAAATGAGAGTGATCTGCTTTTCCCTCACTAACCAGCTCTGGCTCCGTAAATGAATCGCTGCCAAATTTATGCACAAAAGAAATCGTTGCTCTTCCTAGAATTATAGGGTTGAATTAGAGATTTGCTCACATTAGCTCCTCAGTGATTGTTGCTATAAGAAGTGCTTTATTGTGGCAACTTTTGTTGTAGGAAACAAAGAATCTCAAGTTGGCTCCAACGGGGAAGAGGTATAAGTTTCTACATGAAAGATAGTACTCTCATGGAAAACCAAGAGCAGATATTACAGGAGGAATCTGAACATTTGGAACTCGAAGGAGAGTCTAGACACCTGATAGTTCCAAGTACCTCCGTAGCAAAAGGAATCATGGGGTTTCCATTTCAGTAATTGTTCATGAACAGGAACACAGTTATCATCCACATGTCTGTTTTTTTCTAGCCTGCTGATAACTCCCGTGTTTTCCATGTTTCTTGCTTAACTTTTCAAGAGAGTCAGACCTGCTGTTCAGGAGTTATGCTTCTCAAAACTTAACGTGAATGTGAATAATCTGGGAATCTTGGTAAAATGTGAACTGATTCAAGATGTCTTAGATAGAACCTGATACGTTGCATTTCTTGTAAGCCACCTGGTGATGCCAAAGATGATTGCCAGCAGATCATGGTTTGGTGGCAGTGGGTATAACAGGCCATTAATGGCTTAACTGTCTTAGGTTGTGTGCATATCATTGTCCCAGTCACCTGGGGCCAGGGTTTGGGAACATGGTCCTTACTGTATCAAATATAGATCTTCCCACAGGAGCTGCAAAAGTGGAAGTTCAACTGGGATTGGCCTGGCACTCTAATTATGCATCCTATCAACAGCTACTTTCCTTTGAGCATGGGTTTTAGTTCGGCCTCTTTCTCTATTGGTGAGATTTATTACTGAGAATCAAAAGAGAGTCAGATATCAGTGCCTCCACCACATTATCCCCTGCTTTAATTGCAAGATATGTAGAAATAATCTCATTTTCCTGTAGCTTATTGGGTAGTGAGGAAAATTTTACTCACTGGTAATTTCACTAAAACTATGTTTCCCTTTTAAATGCAACAGCCTTGGCAATTGAGATGTATAAGCAAAAACTTCAGTCTCAATTTCTTTTTATGTATATTGTGGAAAAATTTAGAAACCAGGATTTCCAACGCAAATTCTTCTCCACCTGTAACTGGAGTGATCATCCTAGAATAACGCATCATCTGATCACGGTCATCGACGATTCACCTCCAGAACAGAGACCATACTGTTTAGCTCGTCAGGGTTCTCAGAATCTGATCTCAACTTGCCTCTCTCTATCACCTCCCACCATTCCTGCCACATCCCCTACGTCACACCGGATTGTTTGCTGTTACCTAACTGGCATTGCCTTCCAAGACTCTGCGATTTTGTCCCGGCTCTCTCTTCCTTGAACGTGCTTCCACGTGTATTTGCAGTTCATACTTCTGCTCATCATTTCCACCCATAATTAATTCTACCATTCTCTTGGTTCCAACAGCTATTAGGAGATACCCCCAAATAGCACTTAGCACAGTGTACTTGTTTATGCATTTGCCTGCTTTAAGTAATTTAAAATATTTTTTTTTATGACAGAGCTGAGTACTTGGCATATAGTAATCACTCAATAAATACTTGTTAAATAAATAAAGGAATAGAAAGAAATAATAGTTTGATCCGGAGGGGCAGAGTTGGAGAGATAATGGTTGGAGAAGTCCTAGGAAAAGTGGGAGAAGAAACAAGCTAATAACGAGAGGCAATCTACAGACGACCCACGCATTTATACCCAGGGACTGGACTCACATTGGTATTTCTGCCATTTGCTTCTCACTTGACTCTGTGCTGTGTCTGTTTGCTCTCAGCAAGTTAGAATGATTTTTAAATCCTGGTTCATAGCTGCTGCAATATTTACTTTTCCTAAATAAAACCACCCTTTTCTTTCCATCACTCAGGATTCTGAGCTACAAAAGCAGCTGCATCGAAAACCAATACCCAGTAGTGACTCACTGAAATGGCAGGGAAAGTAAAATTGAATATCAAAGACAATTTCTTCACCCTCCCTATCTGATTATTGTTCCTTAGAAGAGAAAACATTTAATCTGCCCTAGAGCTATGGAGTCCAGGGGCTTTTACCACTGAACAGCTTTATTGCAACAGGTGTGATATGTTCATCTTGGGTCTTTATAGTGTTTGCCTGGAAAACATTTATGCTCATGAGGTCATTTGGTTGTGCTTTATTGTCTTATTCTAGAGAAAGAAATTTGTTTCTCTCTACAGGAGTAGCTCAGTGCTTTCTTGTCTTCTTATGTCATCTCTGATTTTAAGTAATTACAGTTTAAACCATCTGACCCAGAGATGTTAAATCTATATTCTTCCCTTTTGGACCAGAGGCCATGGCATAAATGCATTTGCTATGCAATATGCAGGCTATTATAAAGAGTGGCTTACTCTAGTCAGCTCAAAGAAATGCCAATAAACATTATGAGCTAAAAGCAGGACGCAAGGATATAGGGGTGTGTTTTTCCATTGGATGGTCTGTCTTTATTTCTGTATAACCATCTCCCCTCTTACACAAGACAGAACAAATACACAGAAGGTCAGGGGAGGGAAGTGCCCCAGGGAAAACACACCAGTCAAGTCTCTGCAGTTGCACTCAGGTGGGGGCAACGTGGCAGCCACGCAGCTTGTGCCAACCAGTATCTTCTCTTGTCTCCTAAAGGGATACTGGCAGCCGTTTAAAGTTTAAACTCCATGGGTATTTTGGAGTCAGTGCTTTTGAAGGCTGCAGAAATGCTAGATATCTGCTTAAATTGAACCCCATCGAGAGACATTGGGATGGTTAATTTTAGGTGCCAACCTGACTGGATTTGGGAATATCTAGATAGCGGGTAAAGCGTCTGTATGTTTCTGTGAGGATATTTCTAGAGGAGATTGGCCTGTGGGTTGGTGGACTGAGTGGTAAGATCTGCCCTCAGGGTGGGCAGGCACCATCAGCTGGGGGCCTAGATAGAGAAGAAAGGCAGAGGAAAGGTGAATGTGCTCTCTCATTCCTGGAGCTGGGCCACCCTTCTTCTCCTGCCCTTGGACATTAGAACTCCAGGCTCTCCAGCCTTTGCACTCTGGGGCTTGCACCGGCTGCATCCTCCCCTGGTTTTTATTCCTTTGGCTTTGGACTGAGAGTCATACCCTCAGCTTTCCTGGTTCTGAGGCTGTCAGACTTGGACTGAGCCATGCTACCAACATCCTGGGGCCTCCAACTTGCAGATGGCTGGTCATGGTACCCCTCAGCCTCCACAATCATGTGAGCCAATTCCCTTAATAAATCCCCTATCTGTTCATCAATCTATCCGTCCACCCAATCTATGTATCCTATTGGTTCTGCTTCTCTGAGGAACCCTGACAAATGCAGATCTCCTGGGCACTTTGCAAACCTCCCTCTTCCACTGCACGGAGTGTCAGCATGTGGTGCGTGCGCAGCAGCAGGTACTTTTTGTGTAGCTCCTGCTGGCAGTCATTTGTGTCCAGTGCCTTGAGGATATTGCAATAGGCTCCATGAAGCTTGCAAACTTGATATTCTATGTAAAGTGTAGCAAGCATAACTTGGCCTGTCATTTTTTTTTTTTTTTTTTTTTTTTTTTATCACTGCCTCTGCTGCTTGCTGTGTGAAGTTTGAGCATCGTCACGAGTTCTTTGCTTTCAGGTTCATTTAGCTTCCTTTCGGCAACCTGAAACACAGATGTCTCCATATAAACTTGAACTTGAAGCTCCCAGTGGCCCTCTGCCAGCTCTGGCTACTGCCAGAATGAAAGGCTGGGGTTACCTTATAGGGGCAGTTCCACTGGTTGCACACCTGACAGAGCCGCTAAGGGCGACAGGAATTCCTTTGGACACACCTGGGTGGAAATTGGTTTCATCTGGGGCTCCACCGCTTCTGCTGATGTTGGAGGCAGAGGAGGAGGCCACAGGGCATAGGGACATGCTGAGGGGGCTGTGCTGAGGCATCTCCAAATTACTGTTTGTGGGACTGAGCCTAGAAGCCTCGTTGGGCTGCTCCAGTGGTTTCTAGTTCAGGCTGGGTGAACTTGATTATTAGTTCTAATAGTTTTGTAGTGGATTCCTTAGAATTTTCTATATACAAGATCATGTCATCTGTGAATAGAGATAGTTTTACTTTTCCTTTTCCAATATGAAGTCTTTTCTTTATTTTTATGACCTAATTGGTACATATAAAACATTCAGTACAATGTTAAATAGAAATGGTGAAAGTGAGAGTGGACATTCTGGTCTTGTTCCTGACCTTAGTGGGAAAACATCCAGGCTTTCACCACTCATTAAGATGCTAATGCTAGATACTGTAGGTGCCTTTTATCAGGTTGAGGAAATTCCCTTCTATTCCTAGTTTGTTATATGTGTTTTTAGTCATAAAAGGGTGCTGAATTATGTCAAATGTTCTTTCTGTATCTATTGAGATGATCATGTATATCTTGATTTTTATTCTACTTATATTATGTATTGCATTAATTTATTTTTAGATGTTAATCCAACCTAGGGATAAATCCTCCTTGGTCATGGTCTATAATTCTTTTTATTTGTTGCTAGAATGAGTTTGCTGGTGTTTTGTTGAAGCTTTTACATCAATATTCCTAAGAAATGTTGGTCTATAATTTTCTTTTCTTGTGATGTTTCTCTCTGATTGTGGCAATAGGTCAATACTGGACTTTTAAAATTGTTGAAAAGTGAAAAGTTTAAACCAGTTGAAAAGTTTTTTTCTTATCTTCTGTATTTTTGTAGAGTATGTGAAGAATTGGCATTAATCCTTTAAATGTTTGGTAAAATTCATTAGTGAGGCCATCTATAACTGGGCTTTTATTTTTAGGTTTTTAATTTTTTTGATTACTAATTTAATCTCTTCACTTGCTGTAGATATGTTCGGACATCTTTTTTTCTTTTATAGTCACTTATGATAGTCTGTGGGTTCTTTTTTTTAGAAAATGTGCATTCATATTGTCTTTTAAAATTATATAATTACCTCTACCAGTGCTCTTTTTTTCCCCCATGTGAATTAAAATTAATTTGCTTTCATCCTGAAGAACTCCCTGTAGTATTTTTGGTAATGTTGGCCTGTTAGCCACAAATTCTCTGTTTGTTTATCTGGGAAAATCTTTATTTTTCCTTCAATTTTGAAATGAAACTTTTTTGGACAAGAGTTCCCTTGACTGCAAGGTGCAGTGGCTTGCGCTTGTAATCCTAGCTACCTGGGAAGCTGAGATGGTAGTTCAAGACCAGCCTGGGAAATATAGTGAGACCCAGTATCTAAAAAATATAAATAAACATTAAAATAAAAAAAAGATCTCTTGGCTGACCAAGTTTTCTTTGAGTACCTTGAATATGTTATGCCACGGGCTTCTGGCATCTATTACATCTGCTAAGAAATTAACAGTAAATCTTACTGTGAATCCCTTGAGAGTAATGAATCACTTTTCTCTTGTTTCTTTCAAGTTTCTCTCTTTGGCTTTGACTTTTAACATTTACTGTAACATGTCTGTTGGTATATTTCTTTGCATTTATTCTTCCTGTCATTTGTTGTGTTTCCAGGATGTGTCAGTTATTGTTTTCCAATAAATTTGGGAAATTTGCAGTCATTGTTTCTTTGAATATGTTTTCTACTCCTTTCTCTCTCTCCTTTCCCTCTGGTACTCTCATTATGTGTATGTTGGTGTGCTTAATGGTATCCCACGTTTCTCTGAGGTCATCTTCATTTTTTCTCCATTCTTTTCCTCTCTGTTGTGCCTGTGTAATCTGCATCAATCTATCTTCAAGTTTGCTTATTCTTTCTTCTGTCAGTTCAAATCTACTGTCAAGCCCCTCAAGTGAGTTTTTTATTTGAGCTACTGTGCTTTTCAACTCTTGAATTTTCATTTCATCTATTATAGAGCTGCTATCTCTTTACTAATATTCTATATTTAATGAAACATTTTCATCATATCTTTCTCTACTTCTTTAATTGTGGTATCTTTTAGATCTGCGAACGTGTTTAGTCTTTTGCTAATAATATCAACCTCTGGTCACTCTTGCAAGCAGTGTCTGTTACCTACTTTTTTACTAGTCTAGGGTCATACTTTCCTATTTCTTTGCATGCCTCAAAAGTGTCTGATTGAAAATGAGAAATTTTAAATAACATTTTGTAGCAATTCTAGATACTGGTCCCTTCCCCCACTTCAGTACTTATTATTGTTATTTGCTTATTTATTTGTTTATTACTGGATGAATTACTTTAGTACTATCTAAGATTCCTCCCTCCTACAGTGTTAAGCCTCTTAGGTTGCTCCTCAGGGAGGTACAGTTTCAGACATATTCATAGTTATCGTAGGATAACGGTGGTTTTGGTAGGACTCCATTCCTCTCTTCCTGTGATGCCACATAATTGTTAAACTCCACTAAATGTCAGATGATTTCTTTGTTATTTTAACAATGCCCTGGGACATAAATTTGTCTGAAAACTAATTCAATCAAATTAAGGTTCCTTTGAAGTAGTAGTTTCTGAAGTCAGTGGTTAATGTTTGTTCTGATCCCAGGAGAACTCCTTCCAGTTATATTATTCCACAGTTTTCTCCTGAAAACTAGCCATTTCCCAGTTTAGCCTACATCTGGAATCTCCTCCCAGGTGCCTTTTCCCACAGCCCTAAGGGATATACTGTGATGAACAAAAAGAACACTGATTCTCATCAAAGAATTGCTCTTGGGAGTGCCCTTTTCTATACACTCTTGCAAATGAGTTCAGTTGTTGGGGAGGAAATTAGATTCTACATGTTTTAAGGTCAGATTCTCCCCTTGGCAGAATCTCTGCACCAGGGCTCTAGAGCTAATGTGGGTACCATGGCAAACTTTTCTCTGACACCCCTACTCCAGGAGCTGAGTATTTAGGCAGGGATGGAGGGAAGGAGCCTGAGGTCTTCTTGGCTTGTCTCTTCCAGCATGTGCCATCACCTTACACTCTGCATCAAGAGTGATCAGAGCTCCTATATCTCAGCATCCTGCAATAAAGATGGACCCTCCATTTAACAAGTGAGGGCTGCAAGGAAGAAGGGACCTCCCTCTCAACTTCACTCACTTTGACTTATCCTCAGTAGCTGGGGGTAAGATGGAAAATTCTGATATTCTGATCCTCTGAAGAAGAAAATCTAATTAGGGACCTGAGGCAGAGAGCATCCTGTGTTCTTGGCTACAAATATTCTGGAGTGGAGTCGCTACCTCATTGAGCTCCAATTATTACAGATTCTCACTTTTCTTACTAAATTTTTGTAAAAGTTTCTTGAATATATGTTTCTTCATTTGCTGTTCGTCCTTGGCACCATATCCAGAGGCTTTTTCATGGTTGTTAAAAAACAGCCATAAGTAAGTAGAACTTTTCATACTGTCTTCAGAAGTCAATCCCACAAGTATATTTTAATGTAATGTCTTGTGGCCCCAGGTTTCTCAAGTAAATTAAAGATACAAGAATATATTTTTCCAAACACTGGAGAAAAGACCCATACCATTTGTCTTTGAAGTGATAATCTCTTTGCTATCTTTTTAGAGCAATCAGGCTCTAAGTTATTCAAGTCAGAAAACAGAAAACCTTGCCATTTCTTAACATTTATATTGCTTCCCTCCATCTGCAAGAGTAATCATGTACCTTAGAGTCTACCTCTGCCATATGAACAATTGTATCAGCCTTTTAGTTTCTCTTCATTATGTCAATTTCTTTACATCTTGATAATGGTATTACTTCATAAACCCTAATGATTTCACACCTCACTTTAAAATCCTTCAGTACTTACCCTTTTCCAGTGGAACAAATTGCAAGCTCCTTGACTTGTCATTCAAAAATCTTCATGATAAACCTGATTCTAGCATTCCCCTCTCTTGGTCCTACTTTCATACTACATTGCAGACATGACAAAATACATACAATCTCTGAAACATAGAAGGATATTCATTTTTTCAAGACATTGCCCATGATATCCCTTTTCCCATCTAGAATGTCCCACCCAATTCTATCTCTCTTTTTTATACCTGTTCATTTGTCATTATGAAGCTCATTTATTTATGATTTCTTAAAAATTATAACTAGACATTGAGATTCTACTATGTCCTAGACAACATGGTCAACAGTGGATATACTGTGGTAAATTAAAAGCACACTAGTGGTCCTCTCATCAAAGAACTTGTGAGCAGCTGATAAAGACAGACTTCAAACAAATAATGTGGTCCTACAATAGATACTACTAAAAGAAAGTGAATTGGTTTATTTGTATAGATGGAAGAAGTTCTCTCTGAGGAAGAGGCACTAATGTAAATCCTAGATAGATAGATGACAAATAGATATAGGGATAGAGATATTAAGTGAAGTATGTAAGGCATAGAATCAGCTTTTGAGGCAACGGCAACATGCAATGCAAAAGTAATGAATTATGAATACACTGAATGAAGACTAATATAGCTAGAGTGTAGGAAGCAGAGTGTGGAAATTGAGGAGATATAGGCAGAACCTGGAGGCCTATATTAGCTAATTTGTCTTAAGAGCAATAAAAGGTTTTATTGAAGTACATTCCATGATCATATATAATGAACATTAGCTCTTTTGTGGCCCTGCCAAGCTTTGCACATGCCTCAGCTGTAGCATAATCATGTCCTATTAACTTGTTTACATCTTGGTCTCTTCAATTAGCTTGTGAGTTCCTTGGAGGAAAGTCTCATGTTATATGCACCATAGTCCCCTCTTATCCATGGGGAATACATTTCAAGACTCCCAGTGGATGTCTGAAAGTTCAGACAGTACTGAGCCCTATATACACTATTTTTATTGCCATATATACATTCCTATGATAAAGTTTAATTTATAAATTAGGCACAGTAAGAGATTAATAAGAACTAATAATAAAATAAAACAATTATAACAATATACTGTAATAAAAGTAATGTGAATGTGTTTTTTTCTCTCTCATTCTCTCAAAATATCTTATTGTAGTGTAATCACCCTTTTTCTTCTTGTGATCTGTTGATCTAATAACCAGGAGGGCTACTAAATGACTCAACAGGCAGGTAGTGTGCATACAGCGTGGATACACTGGACAAAGAGATGATTTACCTCCCAGGTGGGATGAAGCTGTGTGGCATGAGATTTCATTAGGCTAATCAGAATGGCACACAATTTAAAACTTATGAATTGTTTATTTCTGGAATTTTCTATTTAATCTTTTTGGACCATGGTGGACTGGGCAACTGAAACCAGAGAAAGTAAAACCACAGATAAGGGGGCACTACTGCATTTCTACATTTCCACATTTAACACAAGACTTGTTACATAAAGAGTTTTAAAACATGCTTGTTGAAAAAAACAAATGAATAAGCAAATCGAAATAAATTACAGAAAATAGAGCATATTGGTTTTCTTCCTTTGACTGCAAAGAGTTGAACAAGAACTACTTACAGATGAAAATAAATCTCTATGTCAATGTCATTGGACAACTTGGAACTTAAACAAGAAACTAATGCATGTATTTTGAAGTAATAGAAAAGAAAAAAAGGGAAACTTTGCTGGTCATCTTTCTTAATGCCATTTATTTCATTCTAAATTGAATATATAAACAAAAAATCATTAAATAAATTGACTAGCAATTTATTGAACATTTCCTTACTGCTGGTATTCTTAGGGCAGGGTTCAGAGGAGAGGAAGAAGCATGAAAGATATTTAATATAATGAGGAAATACAAAACACAAGATAATTAGTATACTTCATTGTCTTGTAAAGATTATTTAATGCCATAGTGGAGACAGACAGACACATGGACACTAAAAAAAGTCTCTAAGCAGAGAAGATTTGTAGATACTGAGTGGAAGCTAGGATGTTTGTAATAATCATGTCCCTTAGGCCACTACTGAATGTTCCAGGATTGGGTACCTGAATAAAGTCATGCCAGTCATAATATCCCAGTCCCCAACATACAGTTGATTAATACAGAGATGGATAGCTAACCCAAGTTCAATCAAGCTGAGTCATGCCATGGATTTTTTGAAGGGTAGCAGAGAAAGAGTATCTGTCTCTCTTCATTGCCCTACTTAGGAATTGTTGGTAGCCATGTTTCCTATCCTATCTAGATGACTTCCTTTGCAATAAGAGAGACCAATCAAACTGACATTTTGTGAGAATCTGAGACTGGAGAAGAATGTTCAAGTTGTTGGTTTTAGGATAAACTGAGGCCCAGCTCCACCCTTCTCTTCTTATAGTTCAATCATTCTATTTTGCCTTATAATACATGAATCAATAATTTCCCTTATTATCTGAAATAGATAAAATTGAGCTTTTGTTTTGATCATATATTAATGGCTAAAAAGGTAAGTTTCATAATAATATGAATAGTTTGATGTAACTTTTATAAAAGTTAAAACTTACATGTATGTGAATATAAAAATCATTGTGGAAGATATATAGAAAAGCATTAACAGTGATTTACTCTTGGAGTAGTGAAGAAAGGCAGAAAAATCTTTCATGTTTATATTGTATAAAATTTTAACAATGAACTCTATTTATTTCATAATTGAAAAATAATTTTAAAAGCCCATAAACTTCTAGGAAAAACATATAAAGTAAACAAACAAGTGCTTTGTAACCACTCAAGCATTCTAATACCAAATGCACCTGTGTTGACTGTGGTTGCTTCTGATATAAAACCGGAGTTGCAGAGCTACTTCCCAACTCACAAATGCCTAATTTATGAACACCTGGCACATAAAGAGAAAGGCTAAAGCTACTGGCCCCAGTTAATTTGCCTAAAGACAGCATAGAAGAGTAGGAAATTCTCTTGAGCTTTGCAGTCTTTCTGTGTCTCAGTTCCTCTTCAATAAAATGTGCTAACAAGGTTCTTAACTCATACAATTGCAATGAAGTTTAATAGAAAGAATGCATGTCAAAGCCTACCCAAGCAATGTTAGCTATCAGTGTTGTTAGAAGACTGCCTGTCCTCTCAGTGCTCAAGATTTCACTACATCATTGTATTCTTTTGCTAATGGCAAGGTTGGTATCTGTTACCAGGTACAGAAAGCAAATCCCTTGGGAGTAATGATTTTCCTGTCATGATGACAAATTCCTAAATGCTAGAATCAATTTCCTCAGCATTAATTCTTTTCCTGGATATCTACACATTATTTGACTGCAGCAAAGCTATCCTTAAGTTTATTAAGTTCATCACAATCAAAGCAGAGAGCTTGTTCTACTCAATTTATACTATTTCAAAAATTCTAAGACGCACATTCTCTTTGCACAGTATAAATTCCTGAAATCTGATAGTCTTCAGAGTTGATAAGAGTATTTCAAACCACATTAGCCAGGCAGCCAGGAGCTACTTGTGGTGTAGGTTGTCATTGCTTGATACGGGCAACTTGGTCATAGCTAGGCATAGTATCACCACTTTTTCTATTATGTATCTGGTTGGTGCTAGATGTATTGAGTTTAGTTGCCATTTAAAATGTCCTCAAAAAGAATACACTATGACCAAGCAATGAAACAAAAGATATTATATATTCAGAAAGTTATGGAATAGAGCAGGATGATATACATTAGAACTCTATATCTAAATACATCTAAAATAAAATTTCTACATGTGAAAGCATAGTGACTGCAAGGTGACTTGCAAGGTGACTGGAAGGTGACTGCATTTTTCTTTTTTTTACTCCTTGGTAATACACAGAATAATAGTGCTATATTAGATGGTAACTTAGGTTCAATTAAATGTAATAATTCACATAAAGAAATCTGTGGGCCTCTTCTCTCTCAGGGGTTCCCACTTTACTCAAATCGATGGTTCCACAATGCAGTATCTACTGACCACAGAGCATGTGCCAGGCCTACTGATTGGTAGTGTTTTTCCTTCATCAGAAGTCAAAGCCTTTCTACTCAACTTTATCCAAAATAAAGAGTTCTCTCCCACAATGATTTCCAGTGGATGCACTTTTGCTTGTAATCCCTAGATGTTTTTTGCTAATATGTGCAAAATAATTCAGGGTTAAACTGGAGTCTGTTTTGATGCAGAGGCCTTTACAAGTGGACTCTACCACTGAGGTAAAGGAGTTAATTATTGAGGAGGAATGCATTTACTTATAAAAAGGATACTACTTATTATGAGTTATAAATATCATCTAGTCCTGAAATATTTCTCCAGGTCATAATGTAGATGCGGTGCTAATATCAGGTCTCTAGTGTTGAAATAATATCAGTTTGGGCATATATGGTTAAAGAAAACCCAAAGGAACCAAGAGGACAATACTACCCCAGGCTGCTGTCACAGAGAAGAACATGGTAGAACAGCCCATAGTTGCTACAGAATCCTGGCTGTACTAAGAATCCAGAGGCAGGGAGCAGGAAATTTGGATTGTCAAGGAAGAAAGTGGGAGTTTTCACAAAGAAACAGAGGGGTGTTCTCACTGGAAAATCCATTATAATTACAGAGGAAGCCAGTAGTTTTCCAGAGATAAATCTCAAAGACTAAAAAGCAGCACCTAGGAGATGGGACAGTGACTCTGACTTCCATACACTGGAAAACTAGCCCCACACTCCCATCTCAAAAAGTCTCCCCTAATCTTTAACTGAGGAATCAGTTTTAGCAGTAGGAGTACTGCTGTTCACTGTGTGAAAGGTAGTACATGAGAACGAGACCCACCGAAGGTACCACAATTTCCTGCCCCCATTCCATGCTCATTCTTGGACATAATCTCTTTGAGTGAAATGTCAGACAGGCTCAATGTTCGCTGTTTAAGATTTTCTCTTTCTGTCCCACTCTTTAACTTTCTCCTTGAGTTGCTTTGTTGAATTTCCACAGTTAAATGCAACTTCACTGTAATCCAATTAAGGCAGTATTTCTAAACCAGAGCCTTAGGGACATCATGGGAAGATGCATTGCATAGTTGTAGAACCACTGGTAGTTTTATTTCCTGCCACATTGGGAATTAATGAGGTATTTATAGAGAAAACATTGAAACTATCTACCATGAAGGGCGTTGTGTTTTTAAGGAAATATGATTTAAGTTTCAAAGAACTTATAACCAACCTTTATATAATAATTGATCCTCCTTTTAATGTAAGTTCTCCCTCTGTGGGAACTTTACGCTCAGGGAAGCTCATTTGTATCTATTGACTTCACATTCAGGTACATCTGAAAACAGATTTCATTTCCTGTATCTCCTATATTTGTGTCAGTCCCTTCTCACATTCAAATCTTGTCTTTTCTTCTTATTATTTTTTTTCCCTATCACCCAATTCCTAAGGAAAAATTTTGGAATATGTTTGATCTTGCACATGGTAGATTTTAAATTTTATTTGTTGATTAAACAAATGCATTAGTGAGTGAATGAATGAGTGAATAAACAATGAATGGAAAAGGTGATTTTTTGATCTAATTTAAAATTTAGTCTTTTAGCTCCAAACAGTGAGGGACAGCATTATAACTAGCTGCTGTTGTGGTCAGTAGGTAATATTCCTTCTCTTTTTCTCTTTTTGAGAGGCATAGTTATGACCCTCTCCCCTCAAAAAACCTTGCAGAACTTTCTTCAAGCTGTGTCTCCAGGAAATTGAAAAGCCAGGCCAGTCCGCTGATGAACCAGTCTCTCCTCGCCCGAGTTTCACGGGTCTTTGGATGGATAAACATGATGTTGCAGCTTTCTCTAGAGAACAGACATGGTGGAAGCCTAAATCCAGCTAAATCAACCTCTGTCTCTCTG
>NW_012134858.1:2439408-2442397 GCF_000956105.1 Propithecus coquereli
AATATGTTTGATCTTGCACATGGTAGATTTTAAATTTTATTTGTTGATGAAACAAATGCATTAGTGAGTGAATGAATGAGTGAATAAACAAGGAATGGAAAAGGTGATTTTTTGATCTAATTTAAAATTTAGTCTTTTAGCTCCAAACAGTGAGGGACAGCATTATAACTAGCGGCTGTTGTGGTCAGTAGGTAATATTCCTTCTCTTTTTCTCTTTTTGAGAGGCATAGTTATGACCCTCTCCCCTCAAAAAACCCTGCAGAACTTTCTTCAAGCTGTGTCTCCAGGAAATTGAAAAGCCAGGCCAGTCCCCTGATGAACCAGTCTCTCCTCGCCCGAGTTTCATGGGTCTTTGGATGGATAAACATGATGTTGCAGCTTTCTCTAGAGAACAGACATGGTGGAAGCCTAAATCCAGCTAAATCAACCTCTGTCTCTCTGTCTCTCTGTCTGCTCTACCTTTCTTTTTTCTCCTAATTCCTCAATAAGTTACCTAATCTTTCTTCTGACTTATCAACTATAGCCTCATTATCTCTTAATGATTAAATCCCACACCTCTTCAGCAACATCTCTGTGAATTCTGTGGATCCTATAAATCCCTTTGCAACATTTAAAAATCTATGTACATAATACTCCGTTACAAACGAACTTGCTTTTCTGCCATGAGAACACAGTAAACCTTTGCCATTCATTTGAATGCTTATTGTTATTCAACCGTTGTCATTTTCTGATGGTGTGCTGGACTCTCAAAGGAAAGTCATTGCCCAGGAACAGGTGCTGGACAGTTAACGTGGAGCAAATGCCACCTCCCCTTCAGGCTTCAGGGGCAGACATGTACGGAATGTCTATTTTGTGATAAATACGTACACGCAATTTTATTTTACCATCACAACAACCCTACTTTTGATATTATTATCCCATTTTATAGATGATAAAATTCAGCCTTGAGAGATGCCACACACAAAGGGGCATATCCCAATCTTGAAACAGCAGGATTAGAGCTCAAGCCCCTCCACTTCGAAGCCCTATGTTTCCCTTTTGCCTTGCTTCTTTCCAAAACAAAACTTGACCTAAAACATATACACAACTATATAGTTTCAGAGCTTTCTTTTTCCTCACAGGTCAAATAAAAACCCTCTACCCACTTAGCAGTTACTGTAAGTCGTGATAGTTGCACAACATTGTGAATATACTTAATGCCACTGAATATACACATTAAAATGGTTTAAATAGTAAATTTCATATTATTTTTATTTTACCACAATACAACAAACACATACATACAAATTAAACTGTCTTCTACTTCCCAATTTGTCTCATAACTTCCTTTCTTTAAAGGTTATATCAATAATTACAGAGATCAGGATGAAATAGCTAAGCTGGTTTCATTAAGTTAAAATATCGTGTACTGTTTTCTTTTTATTGTCTCCATTATGACTTTATTTGGTTAAATATAGATTTTTATGGCACAGGCATAGAGATAGCATTATCACTTATCAAAAGCTACACCTCACAAGGGCACTGAAGTGAGTTTTAAAACACTAAAATTTCCCACTATTAGAATGCCATTCCTCAGAGAGAAATGCACTGTTTGCACAAAGAATTTCCTGTTATTTTATTTGGTCTGTTGGTTACAGAAGGAATCATGGGGCCTTCGCTTGAGTTTCTACTTGACAGGCCCTTGACATGATGTTGATGACTTTCCAGCCCACACTTCCCTCCTGAGTACTAGACCATATATCCAGTTGCCTACTGGACATCACCATGATATCCTTCATACACCTGAAACTTAACTTGTCCAAAGCTGTACTCATTTTTTTGCACTCTCAGATCTGCTGCGGCTTCTGTATTTTTGAGTTCACTGAAAGATGTAACTATACACTCAGCTGTCTAAACAAGAAATCTAGGCATTATTCTCAAATTTTCCTTCTCCACCCACACCTTATCAATCATGACATTCTTTAGAGTCCATCAGGGTATCCCTCAAGGCCTGTTTCAGAGGATCTGCCTACATGCAACATTACATGCATCCGCAAGCAAAGCCTTCCATTTCGATTGCCCAGTATGTTGCATTCAGCTCTCTATTTGCTCTGGTAAATTGATCTGTGTAGCCACATAAGTGGCGTTGGATCTCAGTCAAAAGAAAACTTGGGAAGATGAATCAATAGGAGATAAAGAATGATGCATCATTTCCTGGGGCCTTTACTACAGATTTTAATTTTCTAATTTTTTTTTTTTTTGTTCTTGTGATGTCAACCAATGTCTAAATGGCAGTGGCAATCTCTTATTCTTCCTGCCTGAGCTCAGGCCTAAATAACTTCTCTTCAACTCTCTTGCTCATTGTGTCTTAGAAAAGTCATTGTAGATCAGGTGTAGTAATTATTTTTAAGTTTAAACAAATTTAGGCAGCATAGTTAGAAAATCTGGAATATCACAACATTGAAATCTTGACTCTTATATTGCAAACCTGTGGTCTAGGTGTAAGAATAGAATATCTGTAAGAATATAGGATAATTTTTCCCCAGGCTTGTAAATGATTTTTGTGAACTTCTAATTAGAAGTTGGACCTATACAAATTAGCCTTTTCTTCATTGTCTAATGGAAATCTTGCAAAAACAAGGTTAATGAGAAATAAAAACTCAATGCTATCTTCTAAAAAATTCAATAGTTGTGAAAAAAGGATGTCAAAAGAAATGAAATTATAAGAAAGAGCATATAATCAGTCCTTTAACCTTCTACCTGTTTCCATTTACTAATTAGACGCAAAAGGCAAAAGCAGCCGCCTGGACTGTCTTGATTTTTTAAGAAACATTCCTGTTAATATGAATCATAGATCTAGCCCTTCATTCAATGAACTTCCCAAAAATAATAGTTTTAGAAAATAAATCACTTCCTTTAAAACTATGTAATCAAAAAAGAACAATCACAGGTTGAAAGATGACATGAGAAAAAAAAAATAAGTAAGCCAAAGTGTATAGGAATCATGTTC
>NW_012134858.1:2445045-2447408 GCF_000956105.1 Propithecus coquereli
TCCTTTAGGAACTCCTATAACATACATTAAGCCACTTGAAGTTGTCCCAGTTAACTGATATTCTGTTCATTTTATTTCATTTTATTTTGCTATGTGTTTCTTTTCAAACAGATTCCGTTGCCCTCTTTTCATTGCTATAGCTTCTGCTTATAATCTTACCCAGTGCACATTTTGTGTCTAATGTCAAAGTTCTCATTTCTGGAAATACTATTTCAACTTTCGTTTTATTTCCTATGTCATTACTTAGTTCTGTGAAGTGATGGCATTATTTAGTTATTTGAAAACATAATTGGGTCAGTTCTGGGTCCATTTTAATTAATTGATTTTTCTCCTAATTATGGATCATATTTTCATGCTTCATTTTATGCCAGGTAAAATTTTCCTTTTCCCAAGTTATACAAAAGTTTATTAAAAGTAATCAACATTATTTGCATAAAACAGAATATGAGAGTGGTCATAAAGAACAACAGATTTCTGACAGAAATCAGAATATTATGTTTATAAACTTCACAATAGCATACTTTGTAACAGCAATCCTTCAATGTAAGCTGGCCATTGATGAAATGTTTTCACGAATTTTTTTTTTAAATCTACATTTCTAAATCAGTTAGGCACATTACTGATACATAGTCTTATTTTTAGAAAGCACACAATTCAAGTTTTGGCACTTGTCACAATTAAATGTCAAATTATTTTTTACTTTCTGGAGTAGACATTGAGCCAGTGAATTAAAGAATCCACGAGTGGCAAGTTAATATTTAGAAGTCATCTATTTCCAGCTTTAAATTTACCATAGACAGATCTCTAGATCAGGAATGAATTACATTTTGTACGTGTGTGTTTGTGTATATAATTCTAAATAATTTAATCAGATGTATAGGGTCATGTATCTGCCACAATAGTCTAGATACTAAACAGTTCTATCACCTCAACTATCTGTCACATTACCCTTTTATAACCAAATCCACCTATTTCTTATCCCATGTCTGTAACCCCTGGAAACCTCTAATCCTGAGGTCTGCAACCCCTGGGTGGTGGATGGGTACCAGTCCAGGGCCTGTTAGAAACAGGGCCTCACACCACTGCCTGAGCTCTGCCCCATGCTGTCCATGAAAAAATTGTCTTCCATGAAATTGGTCCCTGGTGCCTAAAATGTTGGGGACCACTGTTGTAATCCATTCTATATTTTAAGAAATTAACCATTTCAAAAATGTTATATAAATGGAACATACAATATGCAACCTTTAGAGATTGACTTTTTTCACTCAGCATAATTCCATGGAGAGTCATTCGAGTTACTGTGTGAATCAACAGTATTATGGTAGTATTGCATGGTGAGTATATAAGACATATTATTCAACCATTCACCTGTTGAAGGCCATTTGGTTTTTTTTCAGTTTTTGACTATTTTGAATAAATCTGCTATTAACATTTGTGTGCAAGCTTTTGTGTGAACATAAGGTTTCTTTCTCAAGGATAAATGCCCAGGAGGGCAATTGCTATATCTTACAGTAATTGCATGGTTAGTTTTATAAGAAATCTCCAAACTCTTTTTCAGAATGACTGTACCATTTTGCAGTCCCACCAGAAATGCCTCAGTGATTCAGTTTCTTTGTATTCTAACCAGCATTTGTTATTGTGACTTTTTAAAGCCATTCTGATATGTATGTAGTGATATCTCATTGTTTTAATTGGCATTGCTCTGATGGCTGATGACGTTGAGCATCTTTTTATGTACGTATTTGCCATCTGCACATCTTCTTTGGTGAAATGTCTGTTCTTTCTTCTGGCCCATTTTGTAATTAAATTGTCTGTTTTCTACTGTTGAGTTTTGAAATACCAGTTCTTGTTCAAATATGTGATTTGCAAATATTTTCTCTCAATCTGTAGCTTGTCTTTTCATGTTCTTCACAGAGCAAGTTTTTAATTTTGAAGAAGTTCAATTTATCAATTTTTCCTTTTATGTCTCATGCTTTTGGAGTCAGTCTAAGAACCTTTTGTCTAGTACTAGATCTCACATATTTTCCATAATTTTAAAAAACATGGGACGGGTACTTGTATACACAAGGAGTGCAACGTGCACCACCCGAAGGATGGACATATTTGAAACTCGGACTTTGGCGGGGGGATCAAGGGCAACATACGTAACCTAAACATCTGTACCCCCATAATATGCTGAAATAAAAAAAAAATTTGTGTTTTTACATTTTATGTTTAAGTCTGTGGTCCGTTTTGACTTAAACTTTGTATAAGGTGCGAGGTTTAGGTTAAAGTATTATTTTCCCCTTATGGATGTCCAGTTGCTCCAGCACCACTTCTTGAAAAGTCTATCCTACCTCCACCGAATTGCTTTTCCCCTTCAC
>NW_012134858.1:2450543-2458685 GCF_000956105.1 Propithecus coquereli
GTAAATGATTACAGGCAATGAAACCTGGGCTATAAAGGGGCTATGAACACCCACAGTTCTATTATTCCATGAGTCCTTTTCTCCACTGTAAAGACAGATTTAAGTCATTATCATCTCATGCCTGGAATATAGCCAACATCCTCTGTTCCCTTTCCTGTCTGGCTTGCCTTCCTCCATTCAGTCTTTGACATTGCATCAAGAAGCATCTTTCTGAAAACCAAGTGTGATCATGTTACTTCCCTGCTCCATACCTGTTTATGTTTTCCCTCAAGGGAAAAGAGCACTCAGTGTCTTAGCACGACAAAAAGCCTCACAGGGCCTGGCCCATCACAGAACTATCGACAGCGTTGTTGCTTAATAAAGACAGACTTGCTCAATGGGAAATCAGTGGTTTCCCACCAAGGAAAAGAAAAGAAAAAGTAAGTATAGCTGTGGAGTACGTTCTTTCATTACACACATATTTTCTGAGCATTGTCTCTGTGAAATTGAGAGGGAGACGGGAAAAAATTTCAAACCTCAAATATGTGCTTTTTCTGTCTTATTTATTTCCCAACTGCTAAGGATCTCAGACTCTAGTAGGAAACACAAGGCTTGTTGGGAAACCGCCATGTGGTTAGGACATGATAAATGTGTGAAGGCAGCTAAGTGGGAGGAGATTCGCTTTCATCTTGGGAATGCAGAGGTTACAGATACGTGATCCGGGCTTTGATGAAGGGGTAGGACAGATGGTAAGAGGCAGATCTTCAGAGCCTAGGGAAAGGCCCTGTGATGTGGGAAGTTCAGGAAAGAGGAACATGTTGTCATGCTATTTGGCTATAATGCATGGCATGTGAGAATTAGCAATGCATAGTTAAATGGGAACCCCAGTATGGCCAGCTTTGGAGGGTCTTTATTGCCAGTAACCAAAATTGTAAGTTGATCCTTCTCTATGAAGATCCTCGAGGTTCCAGTGAATGCTCTGCAAAGCCTGAGCCCTGACTGGTTTCCCTCTCAGCCTGCCCTCCCTACCTGAGATTCATTCAGACTCAACTGCTATTCCTTCTCCAGGCTCCTGCCTCCAACCCTATGATGTCAGGCTGCATTCGGCTTCTTGCTACCAGAGGAAACTGATCCCCCAAACCCTTCT
The DNA here is from genome assembly GCF_000956105.1 of Propithecus coquereli. Lineage (NCBI taxonomy): Eukaryota > Metazoa > Chordata > Mammalia > Primates > Indriidae > Propithecus > Propithecus coquereli. The sequence continues at coordinate 2,451,670 of NW_012134858.1, forward strand.
TCATGTTGCTTCGTACTTCCCTCAGCCTCCACTTTTCTCTGCAGCAGGCTAGGATACAGGAAAGAGCACAGACAGATCTGCATTCTAATCATGGCTCTCTTCTTTTAGATATGTGACCTTGGGCAAATTACTCAACTTTTCCGAGCCATCTGTAAAATGATGATAATAATTCTTATCTTAGAGAGATGCCATGAGGGTAAAATGAAATGTTTAAGCAGCTAGCTCTTAGATGCCTCATAAAGTGTTAGTTGTTTGGGTCCTAACCACCCCCCTCCCTAGACTTCAATTAGAGCAGCTTAATGAATTCTCTACTGTGATCATTATTAACTATCCTGGTTTCTTGCTCAGAGGCCAAGAAACAGCATTACACAGCAAGGCTTAAAGACTCCTTTTCTAAGGTAAACTAGGCTTGTTGGGGAGTTAAAAAGCTAAAGATTTGACCTGTTCTGGCATTGGAGCTGATTCACATTAGAACCACCTGTGTAACAACTGGAGGGGAAAGAAGATGCTCTAATCAATCTAAGCCTGGAGGAAAAGTAATTGCAAATGTATGGAAACAAAAACAGATGTGTGAAACGGTGTGCAACAGAGCTTTCCACAGTCTCCCAGTCTCCCATAGTTCCTGGTTGGGAGCCCTCATGCTAGAAAGGAATTAGGAGTATCTAAGCAAGCTGTATCACAGGAAGTGCAATATTTATTCAGCAGGCAGATAGCCAGTGGAGGCACCCACAATTGCAATCTACACTCTCTTATTTGATTTTGGCTTAAATGTTAGTTAGAATTTAATTACATAATGCCCAGTGGCACCAGGTACCCATGTCCATCTGATTGAAGTCTTTGTTCCTTTAGGGTGTAGATAACTAAGAGTGGTCAGCAGAAGAGTATCTGGTCACCTGGAAGCCGTCCTTCACTTGGGGACAGTTTCCAGCTTTTGGCTTCTGAGATCCAAATGTCAATGCGAATATCCCTGGGTCTAGGCATAGAAAAGTTGCTAGTCCCTGTGTGTCTCACGGTCCTCTGTAGCAATGGGATATGGATCTGTCTGAACCTGAGATGACACCCCTCTCTTCTGCCAAGGTTTGCTTAGATACTTTAAATCTACACTATTTCATAGACTCACAGAATATCCTTGCACAGTAAGCGTATGTCTATGGCTCTGTTTAGCTACCTGTCTATCATCTATTTCCTTTGCTATTTATATCTCTACGTAACAAGAAACTATGAACAGAGACAGAAGAAATGGCCAACTTCCTGTAGTCATGCTCATGCATGATCTCAAGGAAGAATATTCCCAAATTCTAGGCACTTGTCCTTAGTGTGAATGCAATATAGCAGCTACTTTTAGACCATGGTTTGGCTGCTGCATCACTCCTGGTTCAATTGCTTTTACAAGTCAAGCTGTGGAAGCAGATATTAATGCATATTTCAAGCCTGCTGGACAGAAAAGGCAAGAATCTGGTCCTCTGAGCAGCCTCTGTCTTATAGAGTTCTCCCACTTCCATCTTGCCCTACTCATTATTAGAAGCAGAGAGCTCTCCATACTTGCTCAGCTTTTCCAAGGATGTAATGCCAGACTTGCTTCTGTATTCCCTCCTGCTGTTGCAGCATCATAACTGGAAGTTTATTTCTCCTGGATTTTAGCACACAGCAATTAGAAATCACCACAACTTTGAGTTTGGTAAGGCTTAATTTTACTTAAAAAATAACTTGCCTAACTTTTGTATAATATGCCCTGTTCCTTTCTTGGTTCCTGGCAAGTAGTAAGTGGTCATTCATTAAATGAAGGCCTGATATTTGCTAGCATTTTATCATTTGTTGAATGGAGGCCATTGTAGCAGAATTCAGTAACTTTCCCATAAGCAAGTAATGTCACTTTGTAACTTCTAATTAAATATATCACTTCATCTGCCCACTCCATATGTTCTTCCTGCACATTATTATCCATGTTATAGCTTCTATTCCCATGTCATGACTGTAAGTCACTACCTCCAGCCAAAACCTTGGTCTTCATCTCCATGAGTGGATAAGAAGTTGCCTGCTGTACGTGTCTATAGGATCCAAAGGTACCTCAAAACTAACATGTCCAAGAGTGAATTCATCATCACACACCATCTTCCTTCTTCTTCTTAAATACACACACACACACACACACACACACACACACACACACACTAGTTCCACCTGCTATGCTTCCCATCTCCGAGTATGTCATCATAATCCACCTAGGTGAACTGGTTAGAAATCAGGAAGCTTGCCTGGCCACCTCCTCTCTCTCAAAACTCTTTCAAGTAGTGGTCTCTATCTCACCAAATCTCACCAAAACAGAGTTTCAAATTCTAAATACCACTTCTTCTTAAGTTGATACTTACCTCTTTCTTCAGGCATTTCTCCCCATACATGAATTTCATTTTTTTAGGCATATTATGTTTGAACGTGCCTCTCTTCTTTTCCATGTGTTTCTTTCCACCTCCCAAGTGTTGTCCTATGAACTTATCGTGTTAAGATTTAACTCAAATATTATTTTCTCTATGAGAGGTTTCATTTTCAATTTTGCCATGTGTATTGCATGTCTCACTTCATATGCTATAGTGTAATCACTATTTTTCCTTTCTCTTGCATGCATTGCAAGATGTGGAATCATGTTCCTTTTTTATTTCTCCAGCACTTAGCATGGTTGTAATAGGTCCTTGGCAAATATTTATTGATAAACAAATTAATAAATTATGTAAGGTGGGAACAAAGCCTCTGTAAGGACAGGTCTATTGGGTCACCACTGGGGTAGAGAGTAGGGAACCATCTTCCTGGGATGATGGCTTGGCTGGACTGCACGGCAGAGTTAGGTGAGAAGTCATACACCCCGGAGGACCACTCAGTCCTGCAGTCATTTAATAAACGATAGGTCAGCCCTACTTAAATGAAAGCTGTCTCCATGATTCCAGTGAAATAAGAAAAAAGTAGTTGACACCAAAATGTGGACTAAAGAGCTCTGAAGTGGTAGGTAATAAATTAGCATGTAGCGTCAAATATGTGTTGAATCTGTGCCATGAATTGATGATTTGAAGAGAAGCATGCCTTTGCTCTGGGGCATCTGGTTAAAAAAGCTAAATGATAGATCCCCAATGGCCTCATTCCCCTTACTGTACCATCATGTTAATATCCATGAGTTGATATAAAATCTCTAAATTGTATCTATATTTTTAACTTTGTTACTTTATTTTTCTTAAGTGTAATATATAATTCCTTCAAGTTTCAATGCTGTGGGTTGGGGAGGGTGCCCACTACTTCTGTTATTTTGGTATCGAATGAATTAGTCACCATTCACTTCATCCATATAATTATGATTGTATGACTTACATCATACGGCCCTTCCACTTAAGCGTTGGGCCCAGTAGCTCTCAATTTCATCCCTGAGTACCTTCTTAATTCTTGAATGGATGCCAGCTCCCTTCCCCCAGTAGTCTTTCTATAATTTCTTTTTTAGTTAGACCTAGGACACCTGAATGCTATCATCAGGTACACCAGTATTATTTGAAAAACACAATGAGAGTAAAATTCTTACATAACAAAAATGGAAGTCATCCATGTAGGGCCTGTTTATTCTTTTATTACCCTTGAGCAGTTTTTGTTTCTTTTTGTTTGAATTGTATGACTTCATGTGTTCTTTTATTTTTGTTTTTGTCTAAGAAATAGTTTTCTCAAATGTCTTCCATTTTTTTTGGAGGAAGAAATTGGTGAGAAAGGACAGGAATAAAGATGTTTAGTAAGAATGAAATAGTTGAGACCTTGACTTCGCTATTTAATTCATTTCTACTCTCTGCAAAGAACGGTGTAGTAGTAAACAAACAGACATGGACCCTTCACCCTGAAGCAAACATAGTAATAAATACGTGTGTTACTACCAATTATATTAAATATAGTGGAAGAGCAGGACATTGAGCCGAAGAGTTAAGTGTGTCCTACTTGAGACTAGGTATTCCAGGAAAGCCTCTCTAAAATGACATTAATTCTGAGATGTGCATTGGAAAAACAAAGGGAAAGTAGGAGGGAAAAGCATCCCAGTCAGAGAACTCCATGGAAAAGGCATGGCTTGAGAAGATTCTTGGTTCAGCCAAGTTACCGAGAGAATTTTAATGTGGTTGAACCATGATGACAGAGAAAGGAAGAGGCATGAGATCACATAAAATCACAAAGGACAGTTGTGGCCCGAGATGCCTTCTAGGCATGGAAAGGAGTTTAACTTTCATTCTAAGTACAGTGGAAATCTCTTGAAGAATTTAAACATGAGAATGGCATGATTACATTTACATTTTAAATGATTAATCCAGCTGCTTCATGGAGTAATGCATTGGTAAGTAAGTGTAGTAAAAGAAAGACCGGTGAAAAGACTATTGCAGAAACTAGGAAATGGATAATGGTAGCCTGGACAGGAAATGGTGGAGATAAGGTGAAGGTGAGGTCTTTAACCAACCACTCAGCTGTGTAGCATGGATAGTACCTACCTCACAGTGTCAGAAAAGGTATATGGAGTTTTGCCTGTAAAGCACTAAAAACAGTTCTCACACACAGAAAGCATATAAATATTAGTATTAACGCTGTGATTGCTATTGTTGTTTGGAGTTATTTGGCTTAGTTTTAAGGGATGATGTTTGGACGGGAGTGAGGGAGAGTGGGTTTTTTTGGTGTATGATAGACTATTGGTTTTGAAAGAAGTTTGATAGAATTGTATAATAGCGTGATGTTTTTAGTGGGTGGTATTTAGCATGATGGTAGGTGGTGTTTAACAGGTGTTGGAAAAGAAAAATGGAACAATTGATTTTTTTTTGTAAATCGAATGATTAACTCACCTGAGAACCAATAGGGCCTTACCATCTTTTCCCTCACATGTCTTTCCTCCAAGAAGCTTCTTTAGTATTTCTAAGCTATGAAGCCTCATCCTTGAAGAATGATACAAATATTACAAATATTGTGGTAATTCTCTACGGATGCTAGAACCATTCCTTTCACGAAAATCACCCTAGGGTCCCTTGGAATGCCAGAGCTGGAAAGGAGCTAGCAGGTGATTTGGCCTAACTCTCCTGGTTACAGAAGTAGAGGCTGACTCTGAGGGAGGAAAGTGCTGTGATTCTTCAGAGGTGCCAGATTGTTTGTTGAAAATGCACTGGACTGGATTTTGGGGTAAACTGCAGTCACAGTATCTGTCGTTTCCTCACCATGTGATGTTGGGCAAATTGTTTAACCTCGTGAAGCTCGATTTCCTCATAGTAAAAAGAAGATCCTAGTATCTGTCCTGCTTAGCTAAAGAGTTAAAGAATGAATAAAATAATGCACATAAAAGCATTTTGTGAACTATAAAATGTATTTACTATCATTTCTGTGCCATGTTTACAATCACTAAAAGAACAGATGGGACTCTTGATTCAATTGTTTGCATGGAGGTAGTTAGTGTAGCTCCTAGTTATGACGCTCAAAAATTCTTGCGGTGAATTTATTGGGAGGCTACGTTCTGAGTACATGTGTAAGCTGAAAATCTTCAAGTACATATTTCATGAATTATTGAGATCATGAAACTTCAGTACAAATACAGCCTTGGGGTATAGTATTGTTATTTATATTTTATTTTACTATAAGAAAATAGATCCCATTTAAGTAACTAGAGTAATCTTAAAAACCAATATTAGGTCACACAGCCACTAGACAGCAGAGCCTGATTTCAAACCTTGATCTGCCTTGTTTGGAAAGCCATAAAATTTTAGCTATGAGCAGGGAGGCTGTACCACTGTCACAGAGATAAACTGACATCGTTTCTGCAAAAAGATAATTCTTAAATTGACCAAACTTGATTAGGAAACCAAAAAGGCCCATTTTTGTTCTCCAGGATGTGTCAAAAAGCAGCTGATATGATATTGCAATTGAGCGATTGGGTGTAAAAATCACTGGTAAAAACACACTGCAGATGGCAATTAATTACCACACAGGCCCTGCTCCATTACCCAGTGAAGGAGTGACAAAGGGAACGAGGAAATGACAAGATCCATAGGAACCTGCCCTCTGCTGGTCAATCCAGTGTCCTATCTCTGTTAAACAAGGACATTATTCAAAGATGCAAATGAGATATTTTGAGCACTTTATATTTATGACTTTATTACTCTGAGATGGTTGGGAGTTTTAATTTTGTGGCTAGCTCACCTGCTGTTTCTTTATTAAAAATCTTAGTTCTGATTAATCAAAAATGCTCTTTGCAGTCAGGTCACATAGATTCTATAAAACAGGATGCACTAGTTCACTCTGGATTTGGTGTGAGATTTATCTTTTAAAGATGCACACTGATTTATATGTGTGCTCACATGTGTGGCAGTGAATTAAAATACGATAGCGAGTGGGAAAGGTTCAGGGCTTTCTGAATGTGATCATAGAAAAAGGATTTCATGACCCAGCTGCTCGTATAATCCATGTTACTCCTTAGCCACGGGCATGCTGCAGTCACTGTGTTGGTGGCTACCACGGTAAACAGGCACTGGCCTTGCATAGCCTCACAAAATAGGCATCAGAAATCCCCAATTCAATCAGCTGCCACAGTATTTTATACACACAGCACTAAAGTGTGTAAATTTTTGAAGCAACTGAAATGATGATTATCTTTCCATCATCACCCAGATTTTTGTGCACTGGCTGTGGTCAAGGTAGTCAGCTTTTGATTTCCTCCTGTGGAGCCTTGACATGCAGTAGAGACAGAGTCCAAATATGAGATTTGGAGAAAGGGTAGCACAGTTTAAAAGCAATTCAATAGAAGTAGAGAGAACATCTAAAGAGGATGTAAATGTGGTGTTCTGAAAATTTTATATATATTCAAAGTATACTTGCATTGTCTTTTACCCTCAATGATTACTTATTAAATAGCTACACGGAGATGACGCTCTCTTAGAGATTTGATATACCAATTTAATATACATTCTCCTTTGTGACAACTTCTAATATTACACCCCCCCAAAACTAACATTATTTCAAATATACATATA
>NW_012134858.1:2461335-2463270 GCF_000956105.1 Propithecus coquereli
ATTGATGGTCCCACACAAAGTTCTAGACTTCTCGATTGGCTGTGTACCTGTATGTTGAATTCACCCTGAATGAGGATAAAAATGAAACTGGTGAGCCAACTGATACTGTGTTTAACAAAAAAAGGAGCCGTCAGAAGCTTGGTGACATAAATCTAAAAGGCGAAGAGAGTGACAAATAAGGTGTCAACCATAAAGAAATGAAGGAATTTATAAAACAATAGGAAGAATGCTTTAGGAGCAGCATAGGACAGTCACACCCACCTGTATATTTTTGTTGTTTTTTTATTTTTCAAATGTTTTTGGGATACTCTTTCCACCTACCTCCAAATCTACTTTTTCTTTAAGTTCACATCAAATCCCCGTTTCTCATGTCTTCCTGCTCTTCTTCAGTCTACTCTGGTTTAAGGTAGGAGGATAGATCATATTTTACTTAGCAGTTTGTTGGTTGGATTAATACCCTCAGATATTTAGACCTGGGTTCTGTGAATCTCTCTTTGTACTTTAGCCTCCAGTACCTGAAATTATAAGGAGCAAGCCGGACCCCTTCAAATGTTTATTTTGTGTAACACCTGAGTCGGCACTTGAAGCTATAAAGGTCATTTCCTGCCTGGGCAGTTCTCATTTAATTTTGTCTCCCCAAAGAGATTATCAGCTCCACAAGGATGGCAATCTTAGCTTCATGTCCATTTATATCTCATAGCTTTTAGCAAAATTTAAAGCATATATATGGCATCACAAATTCAATACAGTTACAATTACCAAATTGTCTTTTCTTAGGAAAGATCATCCTTGATTGCAAATGTGAACTGTACCACCCACACCATTAGTTTGGAGTAAAAAGATGAACATGTAGGATTTCTCAAAGGAATGCTAAATGACTAAAGACAACTAACTATGCAGGCCTGTTTAAAACAAATCTTCCATTATTCAACATAAAGAAACAATCCCAAAGCAGAGCACTCACCAGGGGCAGCAGCCCACTTTCCTCTGGACTCCTCTACTTCCTAAGTATCCTTCTCATTTCTCTTTGTACCTGGTGATTTTTTTTTTTTTTTTTGTAGTCCAGAGGAATACATATAACAATGCCTTGACTTCAAATGTTACATTGAGTGTATGAAACTAAATCAAAAAACATGTTTTAATCAACCTTTGAAAATCAATTAATGTATTTCATCACACCGACAGGCTAAAGGTGAAAAATCATTATTAAAACAATAAATGCAAAAAAAAGCATTGGACAAAACCCAACATCCATTCATGATGAAAACTCTGAGCAACTCTAGGAATAGAGGGAGATTTCTTCAACTTGATAAAGAACATACAGAAACCTGCAGCTGACATACTTAATGATGAGAAATTATATGCTATACTCCTAATATCAGGACAAAGGCAAAGATGTTCCTTCTCGCCAGTTCTATTCAACATCATACTGGAAGTTCTAACTAAAAATAGAAGAAAAGGAAAGGAAATTAAAGGTACACAGATTGTGAAGGGAGAAATAAAACTGTTTGTTTACAGATGACATTATTGTCTATGCAGAAATTGAAAAAAGAAAGAAAAAGACTCCTCAAACTAGTAAGTGATTATAGCAAGTTTACAGGGTAAAAGCTCCTATTTAAAAGTCATTTGCTTTTCCATATATCAGCAATAAAAAAATTACTTTTGAAACTTAAAATACAACCATTTATAATTTCTGTTAGGATGAAAAATGAAATGGTGAGTTATAAGTCTAACAATATATATAAGATAGATATTGTTAGAGGATAGAGGAAATAGATATAGATAAAGGAAAACTATAAAACTCTGAATAAAGAAATCAAGATTTAAATAGATGGAGAGATATTCCAGGTTCATTGTTAGGAAAACTCAGTATTATGAAGACATCAGTTCTTCCCATCTTGGTCTATAGATACAACACAATCCCAATCAAAACCC
>NW_012134858.1:2463462-2465947 GCF_000956105.1 Propithecus coquereli
GCTGGCACGATGGCTGTGTGTAGTGATTCCTCTAGCCAACTGACTTCATCCCTTTACTCTCCCTATCCCAAACATGTGCAGCTTTCAGTACTTCTGGTGTGAAATTGTTAGATCCTAGAGCCACGCCATGACAACCTAAAAACTACAAAGAAATGGCCATAAGTGCACCCTGGCTTCTGGTCTCTTGTATAACCTGCTTTGTAGAAGTACAAATCCCTGTAAGAATTAGTACTGCCCCAAAATAGTCCAGGAAGGTAACTGGGAATGTTTCCCAAGTGTTTGTAAGTTTCACTTGGTGGAGTTGCCGTCACTACCGTCTGGGGACTGGCATTCATCTGCTGCTCACTGACCATCTGCGATGGTCCTGCCTTGAGAAATACACATTTACAATGATCCAAAAGACCAGGTTTCAATTTAGCATTTTTAGACTTCTCAGAATTCCATGGGAGCTGGTGAAATGGAGTAAACAAACAATAACAACAAGAAAACCCCAGCCAATGGCCAGCCCTTTTCTATTCTCAACACCAGCTCTTTCCCGCATGATGAAGTTCTTGAGCATGTGGACAGCCTAGCCAATATATCCATCTACTTTGCTTGTAACAACTGTGCCTTGGTGTCTTCTAGGGCCTGGAGGTACACACAGTCAGAGCTTGGCCTGATCCTAGGAGGGCGGACCCAGGGAATAGGTCCAAGCAGGCCCACGACGTGACCTTGGGTCATTTTGGCAGGGAGTTCTTGGATGCCGGCTTCCCAAACAAGGGTTTAGAGGGTCAGGGTGGACATCGGGTGTGTATATGCCCCTTAGCCCCACCGGTCTCTCAGTGGGCCCCACTGCCTCCGTCTTTCTCTCTCTGAGTGTTTCTGTGGATGGGGTAGAGCCCTCAGTTCCCAAAGCTGCAAAAGCCTCGTGCTGGAAAAGGCTGGGGAGTCCTGATGGTGAATGGCCCTCTTACCTTTGGTTAACACCGTGTAAGTAAAGTCCCAAAACATAACTTCTTATGACCCTAACTTTTGCAGATGCTCCCAGAAATCTCAAATTGGCCTAAAATCTTCTCCCTTTTCTGGAACAGATGAGAACTGAGTTTGGCTATTAGGTATCACACCGAATTACTGTAATACACTATATTAAAAATCTGCGATCTTTCAATGACAAAGGCTTTTTTTTCTGGCTCAGCTCATTAAGCCTGTCTGATGAGCTCTTTCCTTAGAGGTTTCTCAAGCCAATGCTGCCTTATACCCTGGCACGAGGTGACTCAACCCCTATCCCATGCTTTAGATGTCCTCATTCTGGCTCTCTACTGGGCTGCCACATTCCTTAGCCATGGAACCAAAGGAACATGCACACCCAAAGCCACTTTGACCCTCTAAAGCAGCTTTTGGGCAGCTGGCATTGGAGAACTCCCTGCCAAAATGGCCCAAACCTGCTTCATGGGCCTGTGTGGGCCTCTTCCCTGAGCCTGCCCTCCTATGATCAGACCAAGCTCTGACTGCATTTGCCTCCAGGCCCTGTCGTTATACGCAAGGCAGATGGACATGCTGGCGAGGCTGCCTGCGTGTTCAAGTCCTTTGTCATGTGGGGGAGAGTTAGTGTTGAGAATAGAAAAGGGCAAGCCATTGGCTGTTTTTGTCGTTGTTTGTTTTTTCCATTTTTCCAGCTCTTACAGAATTCTGAGGAGTCTAAAAATGGTAAATTGAAACCTGTCCTTTCAGGTCATTGTGAAGGTATATTTACTAAGGCAGGAGGATAGACTATATTTTATTTAGCAGTTTGTTAGTTAGATTAATACCCTTAGATATTTAGACCTGGGTTCTGTGAATCTCTGTTTGTGCTTTAGCCTCCAGGACCTGAAATTATAAGGAGCAAACCGGCCCAAAGCCCTCCGCAAACAGAGTTTGGTCTTACTTTTCCTAGCAATTTTCCAAGCATACCAAAGACAGTATGATTGTAAATTTTGAGTTATTAACCATCTCTTTGTTTTCGTGATTTTTGTCCTTCAGCCAAGTTGAGCTGTTCTCATGCAGGTAAACGGAAGATGGGCGAAAACCAAGGACTTACGGGAACATGATTGTGATGACCAGGCCATGGACTCCAAGCTCTGTGAGTTAATCCAGGAGTGGCCCTGTGGAAAGTGAGATGGTGGGTGGAGAGGGGGGTCATGAACTTAAAGAGGAGTTGTACAGGAGGCATTTCAACAAGGAAGCTGGGAGGCGGGGGTCTGTGGGCAGAGAGAAGATGCTATGAGCTATGAGTTTGTAGGAGTTTGTAGATGAGGAGGTTGTGATCACGGAGTTTGTGGCTCAGATGGGGTGGAAGAGGAGGACATCATTGATGGTCCCACACAAAGTTCTAGACTTCTCGATTGGCTGTGTACCTGTATGTTGAATTCACCCTGAATGAGGATAAAAATGAAACTGGTGAGCCAACTGATACTGTGTTTAACAAAAAAAGGAGCCGTCAGAAGCTTGGTGACATAAATCTAAAAGG
>NW_012134858.1:2467572-2468491 GCF_000956105.1 Propithecus coquereli
ATCGGTTCTTCCCAACTTGATCTATAGATACAACACAATCCCAATCAAAACACCAGCAAATTATTTTGTGGATATCAACAAACTAAATCTAAATTAATATAGAAGAGAAAAATATCAAGAGCCAACACAATACTGAAAAAGCACCAAGTTGGAGGACTGATACTATTCAACTTCAAGACTTATTATAAACCGATAGTAATCAAGGTAGTGTGGTATGGCTGAAAGAATAGACAAAAGACAAATGAAATACAATAGGGTACCCAGAAATAGGCTCACACAAATCTAGTCAACTGATCTTTGGCACAGGAGCAAAGGCAATTCATTGGAGAAAGGATAAGGATATTCTTTTCAACAAATGGTGCTGGAACAACTGGACATCCACATGTAAAAAAATAAAACTAGACATGGACTTATCACAAACATTAACTTCAAATGGATCATAGACTTAAATGTAAAACACAAAACTATAAAACTTCTAGATAACATAAAAGAACAAATGACCTCGGATTTGACAATGAGACTTTAAATGCAACACCAAAAACATGATCCATGAAAGAAAAAATTGATAAGTTGAACTACATTAATATTAAAAACTTCTGCTTTGTGAAAGACACACTTAAGGGAAATAAAGAAAAGCCATAGATTGGGAGAAAATATTTAAAAAGCACTTATCTGATAAATGACATATTTAAACTCAACAATAAGAAAACAACTAACTTTAAAAATGGACAAAAGATCTTAACAGAGACCTCACCCTAGAAGATAAACAGATGTCAAATAAGCACATAAAAAGATGCACCATGCCATGTATCACTAGGGAATTACAAATTAAAGCAGCAATGAGATACCACTACACACCTATTAATTATAATGAAATGACTAAAATTTAAAACACAAATACCAAATGCTGACAAGGGTG
>NW_012134858.1:2468702-2469043 GCF_000956105.1 Propithecus coquereli
TCTCTCTTATCCTTCCCCACGTGTGGATGCCTCCCCCAGGTATCTTCCAACCTGTTCACATTCTCCTTCACTCTGAATGTCCCCCATTGCTTCTGCGACAGTTCACAACGTTTTCTCCAAGAACGCCCATAGGTGGGTATCCACTTGCAACTTTCATCTTCTCCTTGAGAGCAACACCCACGGGCTGCTTCTAGTTCACCATCTTTTTTCTCGAGCCTGGTTAGAGAGATCTTTTAGGAATATAATTGGGAGGAAGAATCTTAACGTTAAAGAGACAAGAGCACAGATAAAGGACACTGGCTACAAAATTTTAAGGATTTGTAACTTTCCCATTATGCTAT
>NW_012134858.1:2469093-2469434 GCF_000956105.1 Propithecus coquereli
TCTCTCTTATCCTTCCCCACGTGTGGATGCCTCCCCCAGGTATCTTCCAACCTGTTCACATTCTCCTTCACTCTGAATGTCCCCCATTGCTTCTGTGACAGTTCACAACGTTCTCTCCAAGAACGCCCATAGGTGGATATCCACTTGCAACTTTCATCCTCTCCTTGAGAGCAACACCCACGGGCTGCTTCTAGTTCACCATCTTTTTTCTCGAGCCTGGTTAGAGAGATCTTTTAGGAATATCACTGGGAGGAAGAATCTTAACGTTAAAGAGACAAGAGCACAGATAAAGGACACTGGCTACAAAATTTTAAGGATTTGTAACTTTCCCATTATGCTAT
>NW_012134858.1:2471724-2472690 GCF_000956105.1 Propithecus coquereli
GTATTAACTGATCAACACATAAATGCACATATAAGAATAACATCTATTGGATGTTGGGCAGGGGGGAGGGGGAGGGGACGGGTATTTGCATACACAAAGAGTGCAATGCGCACCACCGGAAGGATGGACATATTTGAAACTCGGACTTGGGGGGCGGGGGCAAGGGCAATATACGTAACCTAAACATCTCTACCCCCATAATATGCTGAAATAAAAAAAAGAAAAAAGAAAAAAAAAATGACTCTTATTTTTAAAATGAGATAAGAACATGTAGAATATAAGGGTTTAGTGAGGAGTTGATGTTTGTGTGAGTGTACATGCATAGATGGACACACATGCCCACACAAAATCAGACTCACAGATATTCAACCAAGTGTAGCAGTAGGCACTCAGATGTTATTTCGTTTTAGCTATACATAGCAGCAGAACTATCTGCTGCCAGGTATGGTCATTGGGGAAGACAAGGTCAAGCCATTAGCCTAATTTGTCCTCTAAAAGTTCCCAATGTAGTCAGTAAGATCAGGTCCTGGTGTCAATAAGTGTGACAGTTGCCAAAGGCAATCTTAGATATTAAGGTATTATCTATTCTATTTAAGAATAAAGAGACAACATCATTTTTAAATTATTTTTTTTAATTTTTAACTGAGCATGCATGAAGAAAACATCATTTTTTAAATGAATGTTTCTTGCAAATGACTCAATTCCCAGAGACTAAAGAAAAGGAAAAATAGCATAGTAGATAAAATCTCAGATTTATAGAACAATTTACACAACACCATGAGAAAATGAGACAAATCCACAATGTGGGAAATTCAACAAGACAACTAACTGTCCTGAATGCTCCAAAAGTCAATACTGCGAGATAAGAAAAAAGGTGTGGAAACTGTTCTATTTCGAAAGAGATTAAGGAGACATAACAGTTCTACTGTAATGTGTGAGCCTTAATTGAATCTTGATTTTTAAAAA
>NW_012134858.1:2472740-2474606 GCF_000956105.1 Propithecus coquereli
GGCAGATTCTAGGAATCTGTAGTCTTACCAAGTTTCTTAAGCGATTTTTCACATAAGTTTAAAATTTTCTGCTTCAGCAAAAAATTTTCGGCTTTAGCTGGAAAACATTTAAAATAAAAAGTTTACATTTATTTTTAGTCAAAGTCATTTTGGTGGTGGGGAGGCGGACCAGGGCACCAATGACTATAGTAGATGGATGATGGAAGAATTAATAAGACGAAAAAGACCTGGGTTCCTAGCACCTGCCATAATAAAAAAGGAAGCTCCTTTGTGTGGTTGTGGGGATGAGTAGGGATGTATGAAACAAGGTTGTGAGAAGGTGGCAAAAGGTTTTGGAGCTATGTAATAATACATCAATACAATAATTAATACAATAATACAGACAATTAATTAATGCATAATAAGTGGAATAATACTTTCTGTTGCATTACTCAGTAGCATTTCTATTCCTATGTGTTGTTTTTCATGTTGAATCTAGTTTCATCATAATGTAGGGCAAAAAACAGAAAGAGAAATGTTTTTAATTACTTTTCTACCTCTTCAAATTCAGATGATGATGTTCTGATCATCTGACCTCACTAAATGTCAACTTCCTCAAATGTAAAATGGGTATGAAATGAGCTTCTCCCTCTCACTGAGTTAGACTGTTGTCAAACTTGGGCTGGGAAATTGGTGGCATCCCATATTAAGAAATATAAAGTGATACCTGAATATAAGCTATCACAATAATGCCAGTGTTAAAATAATGTCTTGAAATAGGGAAACGCCAAGATAGCAGCAGGATTTCAAAGAGGTTAGAGAGTGAATTCTCAGCATTTTCTTCCTCCATTCATACTAGCATCTTGGGCTTTCTTGATGACTTTGTACTTAATAGCCATATTAGAGGGAATCAAATTATGTCTCTAATTACCTCAGACTTAATAACAAAATCAAATCATCTGCCTCCATTCCTAATTGCCATTTGTTTCCAAAGCAATGACTCTAAAGTGTCACAGTGCCTTCCGTACAGTGGGGTAAATGAAGCCTGGAGAAGCCATCCTGTAAAATTGCTTTTCTTTCCATGTTTTCCATGGGTCTAGAACTTTCTAAGAAGAATTAAATAGAAAGTGTCCACTCAGCACTTCTCAGTCACAAAAATGTGGATTTCATCTAAATGGCCCATGAAGCTGTTTCACATTAAATGCTCTCTCGTGTAAAATCTTTGTTAGAAGAAACATTATGCGACCACTGACATAGCAATTATTTCTAGTCAGGTGTAAATAGTAACCCCTTGTCTAGTTTCGGGAGCTATTATAAACTTCACTTCAGTCTCCCGAACACCCTCCATTGTCACCTCACTTCTTCAACATGCATGTTGCCTAGAAGAGTCAATATCTCGGCACCTTGTATTGATAAAATCCTAGAGTTTCACAACTGTCTTTGGAGGGGAAAAGAAATGGTGCTGTCAGAAAAGCCCGCTAGAATTTGTTTGCAGGAATTTGCTCATTGTGAGTCTCAAATATTTTACGTGTGTACTGACATTCATCCTCCTGGAGGTTCATAGCAGATGTTGAGTGTTTTCAATGGCACTCCTTCTCACTGGATGAAGAATATCCTCAGAATCCTCCTCAAGACTGTACTCCATTTAGTCACTAATAGTCACAGTTGGCATAAGAAATGAAACTGTTCTACTGTTTGGGGTGTAGAAATCTCACAGGCTTTAGAATTGAGCAAATCTCATGTAAATAATGGCTTTGAATACTTATAGAAGCAATATGGAGATATCGTAAAGAGATACAAGTAGAAGTACCATTCAATCCAGCAATCCCATTACTGGGCATCTACCCAAAAGACCAAATGATACTGTATAAGAAAGACACCTGCACC
>NW_012134858.1:2474656-2477172 GCF_000956105.1 Propithecus coquereli
CATCACAAATTCAATACAGTTACAATTACCAAATTGTCTTTTCTTAGGAAAGATCATCCTTGATTGCAAATGTGAACTGTACCACCCACACCATTAGTTTGGAGTAAAAAGATGAACATGTAGGATTTCTCAAAGGAATGCTAAATGACTAAAGACAACTAACTATGCAGGCCTATTTAAAACAAATCTTCCATTATTCAACATAAAGAAACAATCCCAAAGCAGAGCACTCACCAGGGGCAGCAGCCTACTTTCCTCTGGACTCCTCTACTTCCTAAGTATCCTTCTCATTTCTCTTTGTACCTGGTGATTTTTTTTTTTTTTTTTGTAGTCCAGAGGAATACATATAACAATGCCTTGACTTCAAATGTTACATTGAGTGTATGAAACTAAATCAAAAAACATGTTTTAATCAACCTTTGAAAATCAATTAATGTATTTCATCACACCGACAGGCTAAAGGTGAAAAATCATTATTAAAACAATAAATGCAAAAAAAAGCATTGGACAAAACCCAACATCCATTCATGATGAAAACTCTGAGCAACTCTAGGAATAGAGGGAGATTTCTTCAACTTGATAAAGAACATACAGAAACCTGCAGCTGACATACTTAATGATGAGAAATTATATGCTATACTCCTAATATCAGGACAAAGGCAAAGATGTTCCTTCTCGCCAGTTCTATTCAACATCATACTGGAAGTTCTAACTAAAAATAGAAGAAAAGGAAAGGAAATTAAAGGTACACAGATTGTGAAGGGAGAAATAAAACTGTTTGTTTACAGATGACATTATTGTCTATGCAGAAATTGAAAAAAGAAAGAAAAAGACTCCTCAAACTAGTAAGTGATTATAGCAAGTTTACAGGGTAAAAGCTCCTATTTAAAAGTCATTTGCTTTTCCATATATCAGCAATAAAAAAATTACTTTTGAAACTTAAAATACAACCATTTATAATTTCTGTTAGGATGAAAAATGAAATGGTGAGTTATAAGTCTAACAATATATATAAGATAGATATTGTTAGAGGATAGAGGAAATAGATATAGATAAAGGAAAACTATAAAACTCTGAATAAAGAAATCAAGATTTAAATAGATGGAGAGATATTCCAGGTTCATGGTTAGGAAAACTCAATATTATTAAGACATCGGTTCTTCCCAACTTGATCTATAGATACAACACAATCCCAATCAAAACACCAGCAAATTATTTTGTGGATATCAACAAACTAAATCTAAATTTATACAGAAGAGAAAAATATCAAGAGCCAACACAATACTGAAAAGCACAAAGTTGGAGGACTGATACTATTCAACTTCAAAACTTACTATAAACCGATAGTAATCAAGGTAGTGTAGTATGGCTGAAAGAATAGACAAAAGACAAATGAAATACAATAGGGTACCCAGAAATAGGCTCACACAAATCTAGTCAACTCATCTTTGGCAAAGGAGCAAAGGCAATTCATTGGAGAAAGGATAAGGATATTCTTTTCAACAAATGGTGGTGGAACAACTGGACATCCACATGTAAAAAAATAAAACTAGACACGGACTTATCATAAACATTAACTTCAAATGGATCATAGACTTAAATGTAAAACACAAAATTATAAAACTTCTAGATAACATAAAAGAACAAATGACCTTGGGTTAGACAATGAGACTTTAAATGCAACACCAAAAACATGATCCATGAAAGAAAAAATTGATAAGTTGGGCTCTATTAATATTAAAAAATTCTGCTTTGTGAAAGACACAGTTAAGGGAAATAAAGAAAAGCCATAGATTGGGAGAAAATATTTTAAAAGCACTTATCTGATAAATGACATATTTAAACTCAACAATAAGAAAACAACTAATTTTAACAACGGACAAAAGATCTTAACAGAGACCTCACCCTAGAAGATAAACAGATGTCAAATAAGCACATAAAAAGATACACCATGCCATGTATCACTAGGGAATTGCAAATTAAAGCAGCAATGAGATACCACTACACACCTATTAATTATAATGAAATGACTAAAATTTAAAACACAAATACCAAATGCTGACAAGGGTGTGGAGCAACAGCAATTGTCATTCATTGCTGATGGGCATGTAGAATGCTACAGCCATTTTGGAAGACAATTTGGCAGTTTTTACAAAGCTAAACATAGGCTTATTAAATGATCCAGGAATCACATTCCTGGGTATTTACCATATGAGTTCAAATCATGTCCACAAAAACCTGCACACAAATATTTCTAGCAGTTTTATTCATAATTGCAAAAAACTGGAAGCAATCAAGCTATCCTTCACTAGTTGAATTCATAAACAAACTGAGGTACATGCATACAGTGAAATACAGTGAAATATTATTTATCAATACAAGGAAATGAGCTATCAAGCCCTGAAAAGACTTAGAGAAACGTATATAAATTTCAGGTTGCTACGTGAAAAAATCCAGTCAGAAAAGGTTGCTGCTATACAGTTACAACTCTACCATAGTCTGGAAAAGGCAAAACT
>NW_012134858.1:2481084-2482157 GCF_000956105.1 Propithecus coquereli
ATTCCTTTACCTTGAGCCTAAGTGAAACATGTTTCCTGGAGATACCATATACTTGGAGTGTGTTTTTTCATCCATTCAACCAATCTGTGTCTTTTAATTAGGGCATTAAGACTTTCTATATTCAGTGTTAGTATTTTTATGTGGGATACTGTTCTGTTCATCATGTTGGATGATACCTTGTTTTGTTTTCCCTCTTATGCTATTGTTTTATAAGAACTGTGAGCTTTAACTTTTGGGTGTTTTTACACTGGTGGGAATCTATTGTACCTTTCCACGTATAATGCAGATTTGAATATTTCCTGTAGAGCATATCTAGTAGTGACAAATTCATTTAGTGTTTGCTTATCTGGAAAAGTTTTTATTTCTCTATAATTTAAGAAATTTAGTTTTGCATGATACAAAACCTTTGGCTATCAGTTGTTCTGTTTAATGAGACTAAAAACAGGGTCCCAGTTTCTTCTGGCTTATAAGTGCTCTCCTGAGTCTGCTCTTAGACTTATGGATTTTCCTTGCTTGTAGAATTTTCTCTTTCATTTTCACTTTGGCTATGTTGATTACTATGTGTCTTGGAGATGTCCTATTTGCTGTGAATCTTTCCAGTGCTTGATGATCAGCTTGTATCTGGATATCTGAATCTCTTGTGATACCAGGTAAGTTCTAAATAATTCCCTCAAATAGGTTTTCCATGCTTTTTGTTTTTTATTCTTCTCCTCCAGGGATACTTATAATTTATATATTGGTTTGTTTCACATAGTCCCACATTTCTCTTAGTGATTGTTCATTCTTCTCTATTCTTTTTTCTGCATCTTTGACTGACTGTGTTAGTTCAAGAGCCTTGTCTTCAAGCTCTAAAATTCTTTCTTCTGTTTGGTCTAGCCCTTTTTTAAAGCTTTCCACTATATTTTGAAGTTACCTAAATGATTCTTTCATTTCTTTAAGATATATCCTTTTTATGTAGTTTAGCTCTTTAGTGACTTTTTCATTTTTTTCATTGATGTCCTGAAATATTTTTTTTGGCTTCTATATGTTGGTTTTCAACTTTCTCTTCAATCCCATTCATCTTGTTTATAATC
>NW_012134858.1:2495227-2496639 GCF_000956105.1 Propithecus coquereli
TATATATATGTACATATATATACACACATATATACATGTATGCACTATATACACACAGAGTAAACCTTGATATAAAACAGGAAATTTAGTGTTGTTAAAGCCAAAAGAGTGGTGTTTCATACAGGAAGGAGACCTCAACATTTGCAAACAAAAAAGAAAGAGTAAGATAAAAATTGAGAAGCAGTCATTGGATTTAATCAATAGGGAATAACTGATAACCTTGACAAGATACATTTCAGTAGAGTGACAGATACAATAGAGAATGTAGTGGATTGATGTAAGCAGAAATGGTACAGAAATAGTGGAGTTCACACTTGTCCTTTCCTGTAATCCAGAAACAAGTATACCAATCTTACTGTGTGTCACCTTCGGATTTCACATAAGCATCTCCAAAGTCAATATATCCCAAACTGAATTCACTGTATCTCTGTGTTTCTCTTCTTCTCTCCCTGTAAGTTGTCTTCCTCCAATACTCCATCTCTCAGTTAATGTTACTACTCTGCATTCACTTTTTCATATCAAAATTGTTCAGTTAAAGCTGAGAGTAAATGATGACATTTTGATGGCCTCGAAGGCACTCACTCATGAAGGAAGAAATGGCTGTTCCATTTCCTAGTTGGTACAGGCCCTCAGTTTCTGGGGATCAGATAATTTGTAGAGGGAGAGAGGAGGGATAAAATCATTTTGTCACACTTTTCAAGCTGGCATTTTTGCCACACATGGCTCATGGACAGCACTGATTGTAATCCCATCTCAGTTCCATTGTTTGTGGAGTCAATACTCTTCCAAGATTAGGCAAGCAGTTGGGTCTTACTCGTGGGGGCTGTATTATTTTTATCTTTCTCTGATGCTTTATGAACACTGGCATAGAATGTGCATCTATAAATAGCTAAACGTTATTTTATACTAGCTCTCTGATTTATTTCTTTTCCCCAAATAGTATGTGTGTGTGTGTGTGTATGTGTGTGTGTGTTTATGGAGTGTATGTACGTATGGAGTGTGTTTGTGTGTGTGTGTGTATGGAGTGTGTGAGTGTATGTATGTATACATATTTAGGTTTCCAAATAAATTAATTAGTGTATTGATCAGGATTTCACTATACCATAATTTAATATCCCTTGTGGGCATACATAGCTGTGGCTGGCACCCCTCCTGTAAAGTGGCAATTCTGTCAAGTTTGTCCCTTGTGACCACCTCACTTTCTGACTATTCTGGTGACTAAATAAATATCTGTCTCTCTGCTCGGCTGGTTTAAGAAATAGGTTCACAGCAGCCTCAATTCATCCCACACTGTTCCCTGGGAAATGGGGCAGGATTTCCCCCAGAATCCCAGGCTCCAGCTGTCAAGAGATCCATTCCTAAAGAAATAATGTGCGGTGAAGAGCATTCAATATTCCTCTTCAGAACAGACC
>NW_012134858.1:2498439-2499661 GCF_000956105.1 Propithecus coquereli
GTAGATGCCAATTTTTTTCACCACTTTTCACAAGTGCAAGCCATAGAAAGAATGATGTTCTGTGGAGAGCAGATGAATATGCCCACACAAGGAACAGTTTCTAATTCTGAATCTGTTACTTAAAAACTGTGAGATATTCAAATCACTTCTCATCCTTGGTTTAGTTTCCTTAGCTATAAAATGAAAAGTTTGAACCTAAAGGGTCTCCTACAGCTCCAGTTATCAATGACTTTAGAATATTCCATACTGTAGACACTCAATATATGTTCAATTATTTTGCAAAATAGTGAATTAAATAAGGGAAATTTAAATTTAATTTTGATTAACTACATAGTGGCAAGCACTACTAGCAGCATTTTTGTATATTTTCTAAATTTAATCCACAAATCTAAAATAGTACTGGGTGTTATTTCTATTTTTTCAAACTACAGAATTAAAGCCCATGACATTAATAATTTTCCTTAAAGAAACAGTTAATAAAAAATGGATGTAATATTTGTTCTGTCAGAATCCAAAGATCACTTTTCCATGATATCTCCTAGGTTGAATACACATTATTATGCTCTGAGAAAAGTGGTTATGATTCAAAAAGTATATTCATTTTTGTGCTGCTATAACAAATTACCACAGTTAGTGATTTTATACTACATGAATTCATTATCTTACAGTTTGGTAACTCAGAAGTTCTGGGTTCAGTTACCCTGCAATACAGGTCTCATGGGTTAAATCAGGGCACTGCCAGTGCTGCATTTCTCTCTGGAGGCTCTAGGCTCTAGGGAAGAACATGTTTCCTTGCCTCTTGAAGCTCCTATAGGCTACCTGCATTCCTTGACCCATGGCTCTTTCTTCCATCTTCACAACCAGCAACACTGCATCTCTCTGACCATTCTTTCACAGTGGCATCCGTCTGGGCATGACAGCCAGGAAAGGATATATGACTTTAAAGACACTTGTAATTTAATTGGATTCTCCCATATATCCCAGGATCAACTCCCACCTCATGACCCTTACCTCAATCATATCTATAAAGTTCCTTTTGTCATGTAGAGTAACATATCCACAGTTCCATGAATTAGGACATGTATGTCTTTGAGCAGCATTATTCTACCTCCCACAAGAAGTTGACACCAAAAGGACAATCCAAAAAAGAATAACTGATGCAAAATGAAATCTTCTGCTCTGTGAAAAACATTATTAAGAGAATAAAAAGACAAATTATAAT
>NW_012134858.1:2499711-2500060 GCF_000956105.1 Propithecus coquereli
CTTCTTCTCTCCCTGTAAATTGTCTTCCTCCAATACTCCATCTCTCAGTTAATGTTACTACTCTGCATTCACTTTTTCATATCAAAATTGTTCAGATTCAGCTGAGAGTAATTGATGAGATTTTTAACGCCTCGAAGGCATGACAAAATGAAGGAAGAAATGGCTGTTCCATTTCCTAGTTGGTACAGGCCCTCAGTTTCTGGGGATCAGATAACTTGTAGAGGGAGAGAGGAGGGATAAAATCATTTTGTCATACTTTTCAAGCTGGCATTTTTGCCACACATGGCTCATGGACAGCACTGATTGTAATCCCATCTCAGTTCCATTGTTTGTGGAGTCAATACTCTTC
>NW_012134858.1:2500110-2501799 GCF_000956105.1 Propithecus coquereli
CGGCCACGAGCATTTTTTCATAAGTTTTTTGGCCATTTGTCTATATTCTTTTGAAAAACTTCTGTTCATATCTTTTGCCCACTCTTTAATGGAGTCATTCTTCACTTGCTGATTTGTTAGAGTTCTTTGTAGATTCTGGATATTAGCCCTTTATTGGATGTATAGTTTGCGAATATTTTCTTCCATTCTGTAGGTTGTCCATTGACTCTGTGGATTATTTCCTTTGCTGCACAAACACTTTTTAATTAAATTAAGTCCCATTGATTTGTTTTTGTTGTTGTTCTATTTGCCTTTGGGGTCTTAGTCATAAATTCTTTAGGTAGGCTGATGACTAGAAAAGTTTTTCCTATGTTCTCTTCTAGAATTTTTATGGTTTCATGCCTCACCTTTATTTAAATTTATTTTATCCATCTTGAAATGATTTTTATTAATATATATAGTGAGAGAGAGGGGTCCTGTTACATTCTTCTACATGTGGCTATGGAGTTTTCCCAGCACCAGTTATTGAATAGGCCTCCCTTCCTCAGTGTATGTTATTGTCTGCTTTGTTAAAGATCAGTTGGTTATACATAGGTGGTTTTATTTCTGGGTTCTCTATTCTGTTCCTTTGGTCTATGTCTCTACTTTGATACCAGTACCATACTGTTTCAATCACTATAGCCTATAGTATAACTCAAAATCAGGTAATGCGATGCTTCCAGATTTGTTCTTTTTGCTTGAGATTGCTTTGGCTATTTGGCTCTTTTTTGTTTCCAAATGAAACATAGAATTGTTTTTTTCTAGATCTGTGAAGCATGATGGTGGTATTTTGATGGGGATTGCATTGAACCTGTAAATCACTTTGGCAGTATGGATATTTTAATGATGGTTTTATGAATGAGTTAGGGAAGATTCCCTCCTTCTCAATGCTATGGAATAATTTCTGTACCATAGGTACAAGTTCTTTTTTATAGATCTGGTAGAATTTGACTGTGAATTTGTTTGGTCCAGGGATTTTTTTTGTTGGAGGCAGATTTTTTATTACTACTTCAATCTCACTGCTCATTATTGGTTTGTTCAAGTTTTCTATTTTCTCCTGCTTCAGGCTTTGGAGGTTGTATATTTCCAGGAATTTATCCATTTCCTCTATGTTTTCTAGTTTATGTATGTAGAGGTTTTTGTAGTATTTCCAGGCAGTATTTTGTATTTCTGTGGTATTGGTTGTAATGTCTACTTCTTCATTTTTGATTGAGGTTACTTGAGTCCTTTCTCTTTTATTTTTTGTGAATCTGGCTGGTGGTCTTTCAAGTACCAAGGTGTTGTTTTGTTGGTTCTTCATATTGTTTTTTGGTTTACATTTTGTTTAGTTCTGCTCTCAGCTTTGTTATTTCTTTCCATCTGCTGGCTTTGGATTTAGTTTGTTCTTCTTTTTCGAGTTCCTTGAGATGTGACTTTAGGTTGTTAATGTGTGATATTTCTATGTTTTTGATGTAGACATTTAAGGCATAGACTTTCCCCTTAGGAATGCTTTTTCCGTGTCCCATCAATTTTGAAAGCTTGTGTCCCTTTTGTCATTCAGTGTGAAGAATCTTTTGATTTCCATCTTAATTCCATCATTGTCCCAAGGATCATTTAGCAGCAGGTTGTTTAATTTCCATGACTTTGTGTAGGTTTCAGTGTTTCTCTTGGAATTGATTTCTAGTTTTATTC
>NW_012134858.1:2501849-2502774 GCF_000956105.1 Propithecus coquereli
CAAGGATGCCCACTGTCTTCACTTCGATTAAACATAGTGCTGGAAGTCCTAGCCAGAGCAATCAGAAAAGAGAAATAAATAAGGGTATCCAAATCAGGAAAGGGGAGGTCAAACTATCACTATTTGCTGATGATACAATCTTTTATCTAGAAAACCATAATGACCCCATCAAGACACTTGTGAAATTGATAAATAAACTCAGCAAAGTCTCAGGTTATAAAATTAATGTATGTAAATCAGTAGCATTGCTATATTTCAATAATAGTCAAGCTGAGAGTCAAATCAAAGACTCAATACCATTCACAATAGCTACAAAGAAAATAAAATGCCTAGGAATAAACTTAACCAAGGAAGTGAAATATCTCTACAAGAACTATAAAAAACTGAGGAAAGAAATTTCAGAGGACACAAACCAACGAAAAAACCTATCATGCTCATGGGTTGGTAGAGTCAATATTGTCCATACTACCCAAAGTGATTTACAGATTCCATACAATCCTCATCAAAATACCAACACCATACTTCACAGATATAGAAAAACTAACTCTACATTTCATTGGGAACCACAAAAGAGCTTGAATAGCCAAAGCAATCTTAAGCAAAAGAAGAAATCTGAAGGCATCACATTACCAGACTTCAAACTATACTGTAAGACTATAATAACCAAAACAGCATGGCACTGGTAGAAAAAGAGGGACATAGACCAATGAAACAAAATAGAGAACCCAGATATAAAAACACCTACATACAGCCAACTGATCTTTGACAAAGCAGACAACAATGCACACTGGGGAAAAGAAGCACTATTCAATAAATGGTGATGGAAAAATTGGATGACCACATGCAGAAGAATGAAACAGGACCCCTATATGTCACTATTCACAAATATTAATTTAAGATGGATGAAAGACTTATATGTAATCAT
>NW_012134858.1:2502855-2504582 GCF_000956105.1 Propithecus coquereli
TTAACCAAGGAGGTTACACTGAAAACTACAAAATGTTGCTTTAAAAAAGCAAACCCAAATAAATGGAAACACATCTCATGTTCATGAATTACAAGATAATATTAAGATGACAGTACTCCCCAACTTGATCTACAGTTCAATGTAATACCTATCAAAATTTCAGTTTCTTTTTTCAAAAGAAATTTATAATCTAGTCCTAATATTTATATGGAAATGTAAGAAATATAGAATAGCAAAAACAATCTTGAACTAGAAGAACAAATTTGGACAACTCACACTTCCCAATTTAAAAACATATTATCAAGCTACAGTTGTCAAGCCCATGTGATAATAGAATAAGGATGAACATATAGATCAATGAAATGGAAATGAGCGTCCAGAAATAAACCCATACAACTATGCCAATCGATTTTTACAAAGATGCCAAGATCACTCAGTGGGAAAAAACAATAGTCTTTTCAACAAATGGTGCTGAGAAAACTGGATATCCACATGCAAAAAAATAAAGATGAATACCTACCTCTTACCATATGCAAAATTAATCCAAAATGGATCAAAGATCAACATGTAAGAGCTAAACTATAAAACTCTTGGACGACATCATATGGGTAAATATTCATGAATTTGGACTAGGCAGTGAACTATTTCTTAAACCACAAATAACCACAGGAAAAAATAGATAAATTGGAATTCATGAAAATTAAAGACTTTTATGCATCAAAGGATGCTATCAAGATATTGAAAAGATAACCCACAGAATGAGAGAAAATTTTGTCAAATCTTATATCTAATAAAAATCTAGAGTCCAGAATATATACAGAACTCTTACAAGGCAACAGAAAAATACAGTTCAATTAAAAAAAGGGCAGAGAATTTGAATAGACATTTCTCCAAAGAAGATATACAAATTTCCAATAATCACATGAAAAGATGCTCAACATCATTAATCATTAGGAAAATGCAATTCAAAACTATAATGAAATATAACTTCCCATCTGTTATAATAGTTACAATAAAAAAGGGAGGATCAAGTATTGGGAGAGATGTGGATAAATTAAAACCTTCATACATTGACAGTAGAAATCTAAAATAATGTGGTGTTGTGGTGAATACTTTACCATTTTCTCAAAAAGTGAAACATAGAGTTCCCATATGAGTCAGCAATTTTAGTCCTAAATATACAACTACACAAAAACTTGTATATGAATGTTAATAACAGTATTATTCATAACAGCCAAAACATGAAAACAATTCAAATGTTCACCAACTGAAGAATGGATAAACAAATGTGATATGTCTATGCAATAGAATATTTTTCAGCCATAAAAAGGAATTATGTATTGATACATGCCACAACATAGGTTAACCTTGAAAACATGCTAAGAGAAAGAATCTAATTTCAAAAGACCACATATATGATCCCTTTTATATGACATATCCAGAATAGAAAAATCAATAGAGACAAAAAGTAGATTAGTAGTTGCCAGGGGCTGGGAGTGACTGCTAATGGGTATAGGGATTATTTCTGGGTTGATAAAAATGTTCTTGAATTAGATAATCATGATAGTTGCATAACTTTGTGAATAAAAGAAAAATCACTAAATTGTATACTTTAAAATGGTGATTTTCATGACATATAAATTCTATCTCTACTGAAAAAAGAACATAAGGCAATGTTTATAAATTATAGAAACAGTGTGGGTTGTGTACCTCAGGTGATATGTAGA
>NW_012134858.1:2509272-2509752 GCF_000956105.1 Propithecus coquereli
TAAGAGGGATACGTATTAAGATAACTCAATTGTGTTTTATACAAGAAAATTGTGCCTCTCTGACTGGTAAGAGGTGACCAGAGAAGTTAATAAAAGAATGAAGGCAGGTAACTCTGTAATGTTATTGAATTCTTAATAACTTGCCAAATAAGTTACTTTCTGTTAGGGAACAAATAGCTATGGGCTAAGGATAGTTGGATGGAATGAAAAACTAGGGAAGCAATAGGTTCAGGCGGGTGAGTTTCTCTGAGGCGTAGAGGAGGGTGTTCAGAGTTCCAGATAGTTAATATCTGAAGTGTCAATAACTTATCCCAAAAGAAAAAGGGAAAAGAAAAGGAAAGATTAAAATTCCTGCACATTATTAGCCTATGTAAGAGTAGAAGATTTCAAAAGTTCATTATGGGGGCTTGAAAACAATATTATTATTTTCATTTGTTATTTGTACTGTGGATCTCATAAAACATGATAATATAGTTCAAG
>NW_012134858.1:2512269-2514490 GCF_000956105.1 Propithecus coquereli
AGAAAATAAAATACTTAAGCAAGGAGGTAAAAGATCTCTACAAGGAGAACTAAGAAACACTGATGAAAAAAATCACATATGACATAAACAAATGGCAAAACCTCTCATACACATGGATTGTTAGAATCAATATTGTTAAAATGCTATAATGCTCAAAGTAATTTACAGATTCAATGTAATTCCAATCAAAATACCAACATCATATTTCACATATCTAGAAAAAATAATCCCAAGCTTCATTTGGAAACAAAAGAGTTTGAATAGCCAAAGCAATCTTAAGCAAAAAGGACAAATCCGGAGGCATCACATTACCTGACTTCAAATTATACTACAATGCTATAGGAACCAAAACAGCATGGTACTGCTACAAAAGTAGAGACATGGACCAATGGAACAAAATAGAGAACTCAGATATAAAACCATCTGCATACAACCGATTTTCAACAAAGCAGACAACAACATACACTGGGGAAAGGAAGCCCTGTTCAATAAATGATGCTGGGAAAATTGGATAGCCACATGCAGAAGAATTGAAACAGACCCCTATCTCTCACCATATACAAAGATTAATTCAAGATGGATAAAAGACTTAAATGTAAGGCATGAAACCATAAATATTCTAGAAGAAAAGATAGAACTTTTCTAGACATTGGCCTATGGAAAGAATTTATAACTAAAACCCCAA
Source organism: Propithecus coquereli (assembly GCF_000956105.1). NCBI lineage: Eukaryota > Metazoa > Chordata > Mammalia > Primates > Indriidae > Propithecus > Propithecus coquereli. Next base: position 2,512,955 of record NW_012134858.1, read on the forward strand.
AGACAAATACAGCAACAACAAAAACAAATAAATGATAATTGATTAAATTAAAAAGCTTCTGCACAGCAAAGGAAATAATCAACAGAGTAAATAGATAATCTACAGAATGGGAGAAAATTTTCAGAAACTACACATCCAATATAGGCCTAATATCCATAATCTACAAAAAACTCAAGCAAATCAGAAATTATGTAGGAGTAGAGAAAAGGAAAACAAGGAGGAAGGTAGTATATTTAATTTCAGTCATATAAAACAAATAAATGATAATTGATTAAATTAAAAAGCTTCTGCACAGCAAAGGAAATAATCAACAGAGTAAATAGATAATCTACAGAATGGGAAAAAATATTCAGAAACTACACATCCAATATAGGCCTAATATCCATAATCTACAAAAAACTCAAGCAAATCAGCAAGAAAACATCAAACAACCCCGTTAAAAATAGGCAAAAGACATGAACAGAAGCTTTTCACAAGAAGGTAGACTAATGGCCAATAAGCGTACGAAAAAATGTTCAACATCTCTAATCATCAGGGAAATGCAAATCAAAACCACAATGAGATATCATATCACCTAACTCCAGTGAGAATGGCTTTTATCAAAAGGTCTCAAAACAAGAGATGCTGGCATTGGATGCAGGGAAAAAGCAACACTTATACACTGCTGGTGGGACTGCAAACTAGTACAACCTCTATGGAAAGTAGTATGGAGATACCTCAAAGAACTGAAAGTAGACCTACCCATTGATCCAGCAATCTCAATACTAGGTATTTACATAAAGGAAAAGAAAACATTTTATAAAAAAGACACTTGCACTAGAATGTTTATAGCAGCACAATTCACAGTTGCAAAGATGTGGAAACAATCCAAGTGCCCATCAAACCACGAGTGAATTAATAAAATGTGGTATATGTATACTATGGAGTACTACTCAGCCACAATAAAAAAAAAGGTGAACTAATTAATACCTTTTGTATTAACCTGGATGGAACTGGAGACCATTCTTTCAAAGGAAGTATCACAAGAATGGAAAATCAAGCAGCTGGAACAGTATGCAGCCAAACCCCTTCCACAGGGAAGCTGGAAGATATATTGATCCTGGGGGATATAGCTTCTGGGAGTGCTTGTGTGATTCAAAATCTACCTTTGTTCTTTGTGCTTGAGGAAGACCCTCTGATGCCCTTTTCTCACTTTATTTCAAAGTAACTTCAAATTTATTTTAGAAAGCATTTTAAAATATTAGAATGTACACAATAAAGTGATTCCACCTATTTTCCACTTTCAGTTTTCAACTGAAAAGTTCCCCAACTTTTCAATGTGTGTGTGTATGTGTTTGTGTGTGTGTGTGTGAGAGAGACAGAGAGAGAGAAAAAGAGAGAGAGAGTAAATCCAAGTCAATTGAGTATTTTTGTGTTATTCATTTGTGACAGAAATGTTTTCCAAACTCTATACCTTTTCAAAGTATATGTAAAAATATGTTGAGGGTATCCCCATAGAAATTATTGATTCACTTATTCATATAAATAATTACATGA
>NW_012134858.1:2518565-2519788 GCF_000956105.1 Propithecus coquereli
AAAAAAAAAGGTGAACTAATTAATACCTTTTGTATTAACCTGGATGGAACTGGAGACCATTCTTTCAAAGGAAGTATCACAAGAATGGAAAATCAAGCAGCTGGAACAGTATGCAGCCAAACCCCTTCCACAGGGAAGCTGGAAGATATACTGATCCTGAGGGATATAGCTTCTGGGAGTGCTTGTGTGATTCAAAATCTACCTTTGTTCTTTGTGCTTGAGGAAGACCCTCTGATGCCCTCTCCCTGCCATTACTCAAGCGAGGTGATTTATGAGCCAAGCCCTCTAGCAGAGACTGTAAAAGATGGGCACTATACGTGTGGTACAACCCCTTACTCCTCAGGAAGAAGCTGGGAGCTGAGAATTCTTTTTTTTTTTCTACACACTGGATGACCGAGAAAATACCCACATCAAAAAGGGTAAGAAAATCTGAGATACACTCACACACTATCCCCAATCTGAGCACAGTGCCACGCAATTAAAAAAGAATTCTCGTGCCAGTACCAAGCCTGTGTCTGTGAGGGGAGGGAGAGTCGGGAGCCCCTATTCTGCCATGTTGCTGGCATTACCTCCAGAAATGTATCATATTATATGCTGGGAAAATTGAATATTTTAAAGCTCTCAATTCTTCCCAACTGTATTTATAAATTCAACACAATTACAACCAAAATCTTAGCAGATTTTTTAAACTCAAAATTGACAGTTAATATTAAAATTTACATGAAAACGCAAGGTCCTAAAACAGCCTAATCAAAATCTTGAATTAACAGAACAAATTCAGAGAATCTCTGTTACTACCAATTTCAAGATGTTTATAAAGCTATAGTAATGAAGACAGCATGGAATTAGACAAGGAAAGGCTAACAGATCAGTGAAATGCAATGGAGTTCACGCCCACAGCTATGGTTACCTGACACTTAAGTGCAACGAGGAAAGGCTGGTCTTTTCAATAACTGATGTTTGATCAACTGGCCAACTTTATGAGAAAGAAAAAGTATTCTTTATCCTCACCTTACACCATAAACACAAATCAATTGCAATAGCATTACAGACTTAAGTGTGAAAGGTAATACAATAATGCTTTCAGGAAAAAAAAAATGGAAGAACTTTATTACTTTGGAATGAGTACATATTTCTTTTTCAGGGTGCAAAAAGTACCAAGTACTAAGAAACAATTATAAATTGCACTCTATCAAGTTTAAAAACTTTTGTTCACCGAAGAC
>NW_012134858.1:2523325-2523804 GCF_000956105.1 Propithecus coquereli
CCTATTAGCAATCAAGTAAATGAAAATTAAAACAACACAATATCAATCAGCCTTGCACAAACTTAAAAAGTGATTAATGATATTTGTATTGGAAATATGTCAGTGTAACAGTAGAAGGGGAGCATAGCATAACTAGCTTCATTTTGCTTCTGACCCCCTGCAGTAATATCCTTCAGGTTAAAAACTTCTGCTTAGTCCTGCACATATGCTAGAAGAAAGGTGAGAACTGTGCCTTTTCCAAAATTAACTCCCAGGGAGATAAGAAAAACATACACAAGCAGCAATGCTATGTTAAAGATTTTTAGGAACATCTTCACCTTTGTCCTCCGAAGTTAACTGACCAAGAACGATGAAGTTTTACAACCTCCTCTGCCCGGATGTGTATGGTCCTCAGACATCTTGGGTTGTAAGAGGTACAAGCTAAACCTCCCACCACTTTCCCCTTCCCTTAAGGTAAAAAGGAGCCTAAAGTTCATTCT
>NW_012134858.1:2524019-2535695 GCF_000956105.1 Propithecus coquereli
AAACAAATTGTTAATAAATATAATGAAAGATGCTTAACCTATTAGCAATCAAGTAAATGAAAATTAAAACAACACAATATCAATCAGCCTTGCAAAACTTAAAAAATGATTAATGATATTCGTATTGGAAATATCTGTCAGTGTAACAGTGGAAGGGGAGCATGGCATAACTAGCTTCATTTTGCTTCTGACACTCTGCAGTAATATCCTTCAGGTTAAAAGCTTCTGCTTAGCTCTGCACATAGGCTAGAAGAACGGTGAGAACTGTGCCTTTTCCAAAATTAACTCCCAGGGAGATAAGAAAAACATATACACAAGCAGCAATGCTATGTTAAAGATTTTTAGGAACATCTTCACCTTTGTCCTCCGAAGTTAACTGACCAAGAGCGATGAAGTTTTACAACCTCCTCTGCCCAGATGTGTGTGGTCCTCAGACATCTTGGGTTGTAAGAGGTACAAGCTAAACCTCCCACCACTTTCCCCTTCCCTTAAGGTAAAAAGGAGCCTAAAGTTCATTCTAACTAAAGATGTCTCTTTGAAACCATAGTCAGCCCTCTTCTCATTTTGCTGGCTCTCTGAATACACAATGCCTTGCCCCAACATAATTCCTCTCAACTTACTGGCTGTCCTGCAGTGAATTGGTATAAGCTTGAATGCATTACATTAGTATTTCAATATATATATGATTCTCTAGGAATTGGTATTTAAACTTTAATGTGAATCACTGGGATTTTTCATTAAAATGCAGATTCTGAACTCCAGAGCTGGAGCAAGGCATGAGACTCATTTCCTAAAAGCCCCCATGTGGTATAAGTACCACTGGTCCACAAACTACAAATTGGTAAAACTCTTAAGATATGCTTCTAAAAATAGATCCTTGAGTATTAATTTTGACATGTATACAAAGGTGTATTTGCTAGTATATTTAGTAAAGGTATATTTACTAATTCTATGTGTATTATCCTTTATGAATCAAATTTCAAGTTGAAGATTATGAGAATCATGGAGAGTAAGAGGTGAGATACAATAAACATTAATATCTTTCTTATTCTAAAAGGTATCATTTATAAAATCTAAAAAATTAATCTCCCAAGACTAATGGGCAGCTTGAAGACTGTCCAAACTTGCCCCTGGAAAAGGTTTGATTTTTTTCTTGGATACTCTGCCCAAGCATAACAACAACATTCTTTCTATATTTCTAAATGATAGGTGAGAATCTATTAAGTCATCATGATATTTGAATGCCTGATGGTTAATAATGGCACTATGAATCATCGGATATAAAATGTTCGTAAGGATGGGATAGATATATATATGGAAACATATATTAAAGATGTATATGGCGAAGATACATTAGAATGCCTCAAAACTATGAGATTAAAGAGTTGTTTTAAAAGTTATATTAATACAAATTAATGGCTTACATTTATCCTGCTAAAGACACAAATGTCATGTTATATTTAGGGTAAAGCCAAATCTGTAATAATGTGGATACTTAAGTTAGGGCTCTCTGATGTTCTTCAATGATCTGTTTACTAGATTCTACTAAGAAAATCAACAAATGAATGAGACATGGAAGAGACCATAACATTGGCAAATATCTCTGAAGTACTAGACTACACAAAGTACTTAACAGTACTTTAAGGAATGGTAATCTAGTTTATATTCAATTTATTTCATTTCCTTACAAAGCTCTGAGGAACATACTCCATTCGTTGCACAAAAGCCAATTATAGTAATGGGCTGTGCATAAGAGTTTCTAGCTTTCAGAATTAGTTCTTACTATTTAACAGTACATTTTCAGATGGCTGTGAGGCTAATCATTTCTAATTCTTCAGTAACTATGTTTATAGGATTGACATAAAAACTACAGTATTCTCTTTGTATTTGGTGTAGACCAACATTAACAAACAAGCAGAAAAGAAGAATAAAAAGACTTTGGCTTATCATGAAAACAGAATCACACAGAATAATTTTATGGAAATGACATCCCCTGGCTGGGATATAAATTGTTCAAATGCTTCAATAACATTTCCACTGGAAGCACAACTCTACCTCAAAGCTAGTTCTCATAGTCAAGAAAACATGGTCCAATGAATTCTTAGCTTTGGAGTTTCCTTCTATAAGTAAAACCCACTTACCCACTTAGAAACACAGTATGTTAAGTGGGACTGTTCTGGGTGAAAAGGGCTGGGGAGGTGCCTAAAGGTTGGCCCCTGGGCTTTGCCCTCTCATTCCCCTGCGATTTGCTACTTACTATTATCACCTCTGTGTCCTTGGACAAGCGTCTCTCTTTTCTGTTCAGTTTTCTTGTCTGTAACACAGGGCAATCTTCCCTTTCTCATAAAGTTGTCGAACAGATACACAATGTGGAAAGGTACCCAATCGAGTAGATTTTCATTACATAATATTGTCCTCAAGCCTGGGCCCTAAATCCCTAGATTAAAAAAGAGATACGTTAGTTCTTGATCCAATAATTTTCTATCCTGGTCTTTGGGCCATAATCCTCTATTATTATCTGATCAAAAAGAACATTTCAAGAGCTTCTTTGGCCCCTGGAGTTTTCTTAAATCTCCCAGTGGGAAATTCTTAGGGGGCAGGGGACACTATTGGCATTGAGGTGGGAAAATTGATTTTGTAGGGTTGTCCCGAATATATAGGATGCTTACCCTCCAAATAACACAGTGGTCATTGTGACAACCACAAACACAAATCAGCAAAATGCCCCTACACACTTCCAGTCACTTCTGCTTCCCCTATAAAGAGCCGATGAACCAATTCTAACAAGAACCCTTTCTACTTTAACTGCAATCTCACACAGTTGAATGAAACATATTTACTAACTGATTTTTTAGGCTAGATTTAACTTAAGGTCTATTTAAGATAAATCTCTCCTTCACCTATTATTATATTGTAAACAAGATTTAGTCCAGGTTGACTAGAAGATGCATGAATATGTAAGCACCATCAACCCTGCTGGCTATTGACATTTAATTAGCTTTGAGAATAAAAATTAAAAAATGAATTAAAAACCCACCTGCACAGGTAGAAAGCTTTTACTCCCACTATCTCTTGCAAGATGCCATCTATCTGTATATTTGAATCTATAAAACTAGAAACTGAATCCTCATTATTTACAAGCCCTTTTGGACTGACTATCAGAATTTACCCAATCAGCTTTTCTGATGAGAGTATATCAGAATCTTTTTTTGACTGTTTAAAATCTAAATTTCACTCTCCTCCGTCTCAAATGAACCTGCACTTTATTTAAGGACTAACTACAATTTTTTACACTGGGTTTCTCAATTACTGCAGGTAGAAGTTGGAACAAATTCAGCATTTGAGTGTTTAGATTGAGTAATTTGTGATTTAGCGGCTACCTCCTCCACCTTAAAGCTGACTCCCCGTCTTTCTGTTTCCAAGTCTGCGTGGTCTATTTTGTGATTTGCTAATTTTCGTTTCTATTGTTGAGCCACATCTACTTCTCAGCCTGATGTGCAGAGCAGATGACGGACAAGCTTCTCTAAAAACAGTGAATAAACACCACTTCCTGACTCAGTTTATCAACCCTGCCACCTCCGTGTTTTCCCTGAACACATGTGGGCCCCGTACCCCAAAGGCTTGGCGTTTCTGAATTGAACTTCTCACATTAGAATAAGGAGGAGTCTTCACATAACCCCCAATCACAGCTGGAATTTCCGCCTATGAGATGTGGGTAGTTGGGGTGTGGAAGCTTTATTGTGCCTGAACTTGACAAAGGAATCTATTCTCCCTGGTTACCTCCAGTCGGAACCCTGCGCAGTCGAACCGTGGGGAAGCCACACAGCCACGGCCCCACAGCCTGGGGTGACCACGAGCAGCTGTCAGAGGCAACCACAAGTGCTTTCTGTTTGTTATTCCGGTGACAGTGGCTGATCTCAGCTTTGGCTTCTAGCAGCAAACGGAGACACCAAGAGCTTTTCAACAGATCTCCACACCTCCACAAATGCATCCCTGCAGGCTCAAGCAGGGGGAACCCTCTAGTCCCTACACCAGACTGACAGAAAAGGAGGAAGCCACGTGGCTGACATGCTGGACCAGCAATTTCACTGACCCAGAGAACGGCATCTCCATCCGCATCACCAGGCTCCCTGGAGCCCAGGGAAAAAGAGGAGCACTATTACCAAGACAAATGAGAACAGGGGGAAAGAAACCACAAAAAAGCAGCCCTAAGCACATGGAATATAGTGCTACATAACCATTCCCATGGGCTATGACAGGGGCCCTGATACACTTCCCTCTCTACCTTACACTCAGAGGAATATTCTTGAAAACTGCGTTCACGAAGCGAAACTTTGTGCACGTTTGCTGCAATCGTAGGGGGGAAAATAACACTAACATGTACTTTCCGGGTTTTCTATTAAGTTGTTCCACAGCCCTAAATGAATTGCCCATATGCTTCCATTTTCTTTACTCTTCAAGAGTGGCTTTTATCTAGTTTTTCAACCTGAAGAATTGGATGCTGATTCATTTAAAAGGTAGCTGTGATCTGAGAGACCAAAATAAACACCTTTTACCAACTGAGATGGACCCTAAGGTTAAGGAAACAGAAGTTACCTATGGGTCAAGGGTTCAGTGCCTGGCTGGCATGACAAATTTCTAAATTCCTATGACTACAAGAAAAACCACACTCTTGCTCAACTCCCTAACAACAGGAGCTATCAGGCAAATTATCAGACCTCTTGTTTTGGGAAAAACCCAGGACACTATAGATAAACTGCCCTCACCCCAAACTCCACAAACTGAGATAGAGGCGAGAGACCAAACAATGACTCAGACAAGCCCAGCGTGGTGAGTTAGATGAGTTCATTAGAGGTTACTTCCACAGGGTGCTCATTCCTTGCACAGGAGTTCCCTGGACGTTCAGTTCTCTGGATACTTACTCCTGGGTGGTGCAGAAGTTCTTTGGAGAACAGAAACCATTTGGTCTACTCATAATATCACCTTAAATCTCTTCCTAGTGAGTGGCAGAGCTCTTATATCGTATCATCGCATGTTCACATCGAGACAAATCAAGCATACGCAGTATAATCATCATGTGCCTTCAAACAACGCATGTTATGTTAATAATATTATAATTCTCCACTAAGAGGAGATTGTAGTATTATAATTAGCTAAAGAGTAGTAGGTCTGCTAAACCAGTTCAAAAGCAGTCAGGGTTAGTGTACACCTCTGCCTCACGAAAGATGAAGCACATCTCTTGTGCCTTATAACTATCTTTTGGCATTTGCCTAATCTATTTTGTAACCGTTTTGTTGAGCACTCCAAGCTACACAGCACAGTGTTCCTCTTTGTGTGGTGGGGAACATGCATTCCCCACCCCCACTCCTAACTCTGATTTACAACCCAGACCAATACAACTTTGATCGGACGGAGAACTGGCCTTACATTCTTCTCTGATGAGCAACTGCAGACATTAAGCCAGTTTCAGCCAGTTTATATAGGCACAAACTGTCATTGTGTCTTATGTTTGTGTCTTTGTGTCCGTTGTTACCTTTTGATGTAAAGAGCCAAATTCCACCTCATTTTAGTGCTAAAACCCCACCCTGAAGTAAACAGGGGATGCACGTTACGTGTGTGTTCACCCATTTGCATGAACTCACTCAGCTCCCCTCATAAACATGTATAGCTTTCCCCCCAAACCTGATGAATATATATTAGTCTATTGTGTAATACAGGCCTTGTGAGGCATAAAATTCAACCTACCCTTTCCTTCCTCAAAGAGAGAGCACCTTTGACCCACACCAGAGACTACCTCTTCCAAGTTTGCAAATCTGTATCACCAATAAAGCTCTCCTTTTTACTATTTAACCATGCTGGTGGTTTTTTGCATGACATTGTAAATGAAACAAGTGCTGTTGCGATCTACAGAAAAATGCAACTCATTATTGTCCTTTTAGCTAATTAATTAATTGCTCCTCTCATCCAATGAGCCTGCTCTACAAAATGTGAATTTTTGCCTCACACTAGCAGGTCCTTGCCTTATGAGAGAGGCGGGGTGGGCATCAGGGATACCAGCTTAATGATAGGAAGCCATCGATGAGAAGGAGGAAGTGAGTTGGAATGTCACTCCCAGTACAGCACTCTTTCTATTGCCCTGGACTGTGAAAACAGTCCTGGATATAAGGAAAAATGAGTTTCTCCTCTACCCTTCGTGAGTTCTTACCTGGGGCTCCCGGCAACAAAGGATAGATTAACAAGAGAAAAACAAACAGAATTTTAATAACATGTATACCTCCTATATACATAGAAGATAACCCTGAGAAATGAGTAAATCTCTAAAGTAAATCTCAAATAGTTGTCTTAGATTCAGGATTAAATTTTATCATTCTTGGAAACAAAGAAAGAAGGGAAGGGTTTGGACAAAGGCCCTTTAACTGTAAAACAAGGGTAAGGTCTGTTATGCAGATTTCAGTGGATGCCTTCTCCACTGACTGAGAGTCTATAGTGATTAAGTCAGTCTTCTCTCCCTAGTTCAAAAAGAGGGAAACACTCTTACACGTGGAGAATTTCTTTATAGATGTAAAATTCTCTTACAAAGTGTAACTTCACAGAGATGCTCCTGTGTCTGCCATTTCTCAAAATAACCAGCTCAAAATAATCCTATGCCAAAGAGGCCTATCTGAAAGGATATTCTGGTCTCCTAAAGTCATATTTTGGGGTATCATTTCCTAAACTCCATCAGTAGCAACATAACCTATGTCCTTAGAGCCCAGGTAAAGGGACTATTCAGAATCTAACAAATGGGGATGGAATTAACATCAGCCCATCCAAACCTCGTTTGATCTCAGACCTTTCCAGTGTGGCTCAGCCTCCGGTGCTCTCCTGCAACAGAGTATCTTCCCAGCAAGAATACCACACTCCTAGATTTTAATCTATTGCCTTCATTGTCCAGACTCTTCAACCATTGTTTTTACCCTTCTGCCTTTGGTCAATCCATTGTCAGACTAACAAACAGGTAAAATCCATTTTAGTTTGGCCTTATCTCTATACCTGTAGGTCCTGTAGCACTCCCTTGGGGATGGACGTATTTCAGTCATGCATTCTAATCTTGAAAAATTACTGTACCTAGAGGCATGTGATAACTGTCATATGGACATAAAGCTACTGACCTTACATTTAGAGAAGTTCTGAATTATTTTTTCTGACATGAGGAAAGATTTTCATTAAATCATTAACCTTCTCAGACTTATTTCTTTTGTTAATATAGGGGCCAATGCCCTTGGCCTCCTTAAGTTTTGCTGAAAACTCAGTGACATGAGGCAGATTGACTAATAGGAGAAAAGACATACAAATTTATTTAATGTGTATACATGAAAGCTTTCAGAATGAAGACCAAAAGATATGGGGGAAATCGTCCATTTTTATGCTTAGGCTCAACAGAGTATGAACAGCCAGGTAGAAATATGTTTGTACAAAAAGGGTATGACCTAATTCTAAGAGACTGATTGGGGGAAGACCAGCAAGGCTTGTCTTGCTAGGTTCTTTCTGGCCTCCCTCAGCATGCTCCCTGAGCATCCCTTCTGTGTGTGGGGCAGGACCTTCTTTGGGAGGGGGTGGGAGGGTCTTATGACCTATAGCCAAATAAGGTAGGCCAGATAATTTCTTTATGGCCAATTTTTATACAGAATAATTTTAGGTTGTATAGGTGGCTGTTAGGAAAAGGGGTTCTTATTTCTATGGCCCACCTTGGGAAGGTGGATTCTAATTTCTATAGTTAGCCTCAAGGGAGAATGGGACTGAGAGACAAAAGAACAGTAGAAGTTCAGAGAAAAACTTTTGCTTCTGAGGCTGCTTCTGAAGTCTTCATTGTGGGGTGCTATATTCTGAGCCCCAATATTAGCAATGTAACAGAGTAGTCGCCCCTCCTCCCATAAATATGGAAGTGTAAAATTGAGTGTGGGAATATGTAATAGAGGGAATGGCCTGAAAAAAAAAATGGCAAAAATATTTTATGTCTCTTTAAAACGTCGCCACTGTTTTTGGGACTGCAGCCAGGCCTGCATCCCTGAGGCTAGTTAAGTCTTTTGTTCTTTGTGTTACAAGAAATAACTCAGCCACTCCAGGCTGAGCCAGCTCCCCGGTGGGCCGAGGTGGGGCTTTGTCTTTGGCAGAAATGGGATGATTAGACTAGTTAACCACAATAATCTAGAACTGAGGGCCCTCCCTTTAAAAGCTCTATATTTCTGCTAATGTTCAGGAAATTTGGATTTCGAGATGAGAAGGTCTATTATTTTTCCTCCTTTGCCAGCAAAGTCATCAACTTCTCTTTCCTTCTCTCCAAACCACTTATTCTCGTTCTCCTGCTACCGCCTTGAGGACAAGTGCTGAGCTTTCAGTAATAGCAAGAGATTAAATATGAAACTGCCTTTTTCACAAATCAATAATGGGGTTCAAAGTGAGAACTGTGGTAAAGACCTAGCTAAAAATAATACAAAGGCCTAGCTAAAAATAATGATAATAATTAGTAACTGTCCCCCCTGTAATTGCCACTCCAGAGCCACACAGCCGATGGTCATAAAGATTCTTAACTTCTCCCCATAGCTGGAATCCATAAAGATTCTTAGCTTTCTCCATAGATAACATCATCTTTTTGAGAAAGGTAGTCTTTAAGATATCTTCCAGGCCCCACATTCCAGTGGATTGGTTGACTCACCCAGTGAGTAGATCAGTGGCCCATACCAAGAAATCTACTCAACTGGAATTGTGACCCCAGGGACTGAAACAACACAAGAAGATGATTTCTACACCCCTGTAATTTTTCCCTAATTAACAAATCCAATTGCCTAATCCCTTGCCTGTCAAACTACCCTTAAAATCTGGTCTTCCAAATTCTCAGGGAGGCAGATTTGAGAAATTTCTCCTGTCTCCTCTCTTAGTGCTGAGGAGAATAAAGACTCTTTCTCTGCCTTGTAGACCCGGCTGACTCAGCGTATTGGCTTCCTCTTGGGCAGCGAGCATATGAACCTGATTGGGTGGCAACAAATACGGAAAATGGAAAGGGAAAGAAAGAGAAATTAAATATATTTATCATATCCAAACATATACAATCCTCCAGAAAACTTGAGTTTTTCTACCTTTCCTTTTATTCCAAGCCTTGGCACTGATTTTGTTGTTGAAACCACAGAGTGGTTTCAGTCTGGGTCTAGTTGCTCACCACATAAAGATTAGATTATTGAGACAATGAGAATTGCCAAAGAAGAAAAGAATTTTTAATATGGCAGACATCATGCCAGGAGAATGGGAGAAGATATCTCAAATCCATCTCTCTGACTGAGGGAGATCATGGGCTTTTAAAAGAGGGGCTATGTACTGTGTGGCAGGTCATGGTGTAACTAACAAGGGGCTTTGTGCATTTGGGGCAACTCACGTGCATTGGAGGCAGGTTGTGGGCGATGGTGAGTCATCAGAAAGTCTTGCCCAGAGGACTTCAGAATCTCAGCTCCTTTGTCTTGCAGAAAATCCACCATTTCTAGGAAATAACTCAAAAGGTCAGATAGTTGAGGAAGAGGATTATATAGGAGGTCATTGAAATTTGCTCAATGGGGAACCAGTTACAACTTTGTACATGAAGGATGGCTATATCTTGAATGAGCAGCCCTGTATTCCTAACAGGCCCTACCCATTTTTGTGTGAAAATCAATCCACCATATTATGTTGCTTTTGGTTGAGGTTTAGCCCTGGACTGTTAATGAAAATTCTATTAATGTTCAAATGCATCAGAAATATGTTGCATTTTTTATATTATTCCTGGAGGGTTTTTTTCATAATTGACAAAAATGTGAATATTTGTAATTTAAAATTTATATGAGATTAAGTTGATGTTGGAAACAAATTGGCTTTAAAATGGAAAAATTATAATTCATAGAGAAAATTGGGGTTCATAAAAGGATAACCCCAAAGTATGACACTTTGATATGCTGAACACTTTCAACTACAATAGGAAAGCATTAGAAGCTGCCTCAGAATCAAAAATTTTCTGACCTTTCTTCTCTGACCCTCATCCTGGCACAGGATGGAATTTTACTCTGATACTGCCTTATCTCCCTTAAGACCAGATCCACCAAAGAGAATACAAATACCTTCCTTCTCCTCCCTGAAATTTTATTATTTTTTGCAGGAAATAAGACTGAGAATAAAACCACACCTGTATGGACTTTGTCACAAGATATTTTCTGTCTATAAGGCTCATTCTAATTACAAAAAGAATCATTTATGAGTTAATGTCTGCTTCCCGGGTACATTCATTCAATTTCCATAAAACAATTGACTACCCCTCAAGGATTGTGACATTTCCCCCACTTCCTCTTCCACTGTGAAGGAGGGTGTGTAAGTATCTGGACCTCATTAAGTTATTGGGTAAACATACTCTTGTGACTCCCCTGGGCTCATGCATGTTAAATACATTTACATACCTTTTTTTTTCCTTTTAATCTGCCTATTGTCAGTTCGTTTTCAGCAAGCTTTCAGAGGGCAGAGGGGAAGCTTTCCCTTCTGCCCTGCGGATTCAGCATAGCTGACAGAATATACCAAAACCACTCCATTCTTCTAGAAGCTGCAATTCAGGGAACCCAGGACTCCTGGGTCTATGTCTGTAGACTCCAGTCAAGCAGATGCTAAAAATCACTGTTTGTCTCTTTTCGCTTTCAAAATGTAAATTAATAGGAGAAAAGCGTTTGTATGGACTAGTCTTATGTGTTGCAATTCTGGTGTCTTTTGGTGTTAGTATTTATATTGTCTGATCTTTTTCCTACCAGAAATGGCCCCTGTTTTTCTTTGTCTGTTTCTGTAGCATTTTTCATGAAGAGGAAAAATACAGGGTAAAACACAGCCCCAAAGCTCTTATAACTCTGGTGTTTAAGCCAGCCCCATGCTCTGATAAGTTTGTGGTTCTCATAAGACTGGCATCAGTTTAGACAAACTGTGCTGTGTGTCCCTGAAAACAAAATGGATAAGGTTACCCTCTCGTCTTGTTTTATGTCCTGAGAAATTGACTTCTGTAACCCAGTGAGCATGTCCTCTCTTGGTCTCCACCAGACAGTGGGCATGATTGTCAGGCCATGGCAGGTGGCCTGTATAAAAAGAGTGGGAACCTGAGATAAGTAAAATTATTAAACAGCACCCTCTGTTTTGAGCATGCGAACCTCTCAGGAGAGTTTGTCTTAATAAGAAGTCCCATCCGTAAGGGGCTTTTGTCATCTCAACCCCTGTTGACTGATTAGTTCTAGGAAAGCCCAATACAGAAAGTATCTGCCCAGTGTCACAGGTTTGGCAGGTCTGTGACGGGCAGCACCCCCGCTTGTCCATGTGTCCATGTCTGTGTATACACATGTTCTTAAGGAGACCAGAGACACTGTTTGAACGAACACCCTTTTCAATCATCTGAGACAACAAGGGTCTTCCTGCTTCCTGAGTCTATTTCTAGGAGTAAATTTTTGCAGTCTACGGAAGCTGCCTCTTACGTAAATGCCCTCTTCAGTAATGCTTCTTGTTTCAATAGTAAAAATTTATTCTACTCCTGGAAAATTGCCTCCTGGTCTTTCCAGGATCAGGCACATTGAATTGACTCACTTTTAGAATAAATAGACCATTGGGGATCTTAATCATCAATGGATAAATGATGGATCTTTAAAATCA
>NW_012134858.1:2548809-2551546 GCF_000956105.1 Propithecus coquereli
TTACCTCAGAAACTCAAAATACATTTTTAAAAAGTTTTATATTTTTAATACCATTCTAAAATACTGCATAAAAAAATTTAGGATTCTTTGCACGTGAAATATAGCGAAAGGTAAATGAATACTGAGAAGAGATAAAGAAACAATTGTTTAAAATATTGAGGGTGGAAAATGCTATAAATGACATAATGGAAACTTGAATAAGTGACGTGAAAGACATTCTTGAGATGTTTTTCCATAATGTAAAGCAAAAGGGCAAAAAATTTACAGAAAGAGAAAAAAAAAGTTAAGAATTTAGGGCAACAATTTAATCTAAATTAAGCGGGATCCTTTAGAAGGAACCACAGTAATTAGAAAATAAATTATCAAAAATATAATGAAATATAAGCTGAGTTAAAATAAAAGACATAATTAGCAGATTCTGGTAAAATAAATTAAAATACACAAATATAATACTAAGTACTATTATTATTATTTTCGTTGCTAGATTAAATGGATGGAGAAAAAAATATATTTGTATCCGAGTGGCAGTGAGGTTAGGTTCCTGATAAAGTAACAACATTCGAACCCAACAGAGAATTTTTGTTTGTAGTATATAATGTCAAATATTGAAGAAGCATTTTTAATTAAAATTTAATTTTGTTCCTGTAATGTTGGAGTTAAGATCTTACCAGTCTGACTCCCACACAGAAAATTATTATAAAATCTGACTATAACACAAACAGCAAGTATCTGAAGGGGCTGGAGAGTGAACAGAATTAGACAAATCTTTGTGGGGTGCACACACTCAGGGGAGAGGGCTATTACAAGTGGACTTCATATTGTCATCGCTTTGGGTTTGATCCTGAGGTGTGGGAAACAAAGAGGATGCCATAGGAAAAACCACCATCTTTCCGGCCTGGCTGCTCATGGCCTCTAAAGAAAGTAGAGGAATCCTGGAAGGGACGGAGACAGAAGGGGATTCCCTAATTCTATCTACTGACTGACCAAATACACGCAGCAGACTCAAAGCAAGTCAGCTGTATATATTCACATGAATTTACCTTTAAAAAAATGTTATATGCTACATATACTTTAAAGTATATTTAAAAGCAGAGAATAATCTTATTTAAAAATCTAAAATTACAGAAATAGATAAATGAAATAAGGATAATTTTCCTTTATTCCAGCTGTCTGATGAATTAGCTAAAATTCAAGGATATGGAAGTCATGGTATATGCTTCCTTTCTTTGCCAATTCCAGAAAACTAGAAAATGTGTTGTCCGTAGCACAGTCTTCACCATCCAATGAAATGCCCTTGCTTGCTGACTTTCATGACCACTTAAAACAACAGAAGCTGCTTCCCTCTTCAGCACTCATTAACAAATATTTACTCTTATACATTCTTAGGTGACTGTGCCCCTGGAATTATTAATCCTAAAGAAACGTTTTCCTGGACAGAAGTAAGTGTGCAGAGTGACATGGTGGACATTGTCATTGACAAGAAATTTGACAAATGGTTTTCTGAATCTTTAAATTGAATTACCTGGGCTAATTTTATTTTTATATTGGTAAATTTATTATCTATCAGCAGACTTCTTTTTTTTAAATCTTTTTTTCAGGACTTGTGATCTAATAAGGTTTAACTATGAATATAGGAATAAGACAGTATGTATAATAAATTAATTTCAGCAAAATGATTGCATGGAAAGCATCCAATTAATAAATTATTGAATATAATGCATGACATACTAATGTTAGTGCAGTGTGAATTAACTTTATTAAATTTTGTAATGTATATTTTATTTGACAAGACCCTGTGTCAATAATGCTGAACCTTTAACAAGCTTTTTTTTTAATGTTTTGGGTACTTTTTTTAAATTTCAAAATAGTAGGGTGGTACAAATGTTTTTGTTTACATGGATTGCTTTTGTAATGCTTAAGTCACAGCTATAAGTGTACCCATCACCCAGAAAATGTTCATGGTACCCATTAGGTACGTTTCACGCCCCCTTCTTGCTTCCCTCCCCTCTGTGAACCCTTAAGGAGCTCTTTAAAATTTATTTATTTCTAAGTTCTATTTTAGTGTTTCAAGTAAAGTCTATCAGAAATGAAAATACATTTTCCTTCCACTGCTAGAATTGTCCATATCAATAATTCTGCTTAATCTTTGAAGAGAGAGCATTGTTTGAGGTTGCTATTGGTTGGCTCTCTGACAAACAGCCCATGTCATACAGTGCAATAAACTGCAAAATATCTGACCGTTCATTTCCCACTCAAAAATCTCTCTGACAGATAGCAACAAAACAGCATCGGAGGCCAAACAGGAATAGACATGGCTTTAATAAGCTGAGGGAGAAAGCATGATTCACATCCAAGGTCTTTATGCAGCTTACCTCTTCCTCTAACAAGGTTTCAGGCCTTGAGCTACTTCTCTGGAATAACAAATGCATGCAGATGGGGAGTCTGCTGCACCTCTCACCTGTGTACCTAGATTAAAGCCGATCTCAGCAGCCTGCATGAATTTACACCGGATGGCCGGCTGCAAAGCTACCTACCTAGTAGAGGTCAAATAATAGGCACCTTTAATATCTCTTCCAAAGAAAGAAAAATCCCTCACGATGCTGACCATTCAAGAAAAAATAGGTCTCTGTAAAACTAATGTTAGAACAATCATCTTTCCTGAGCCTGGGAGACACTTCGTGGTAAAAGTAGAAGCTAGACAAAAGCAGTGTGCTACAAGCTGGTCCTTAAGAGTCTA
>NW_012134858.1:2551596-2553754 GCF_000956105.1 Propithecus coquereli
GAAAATATTAAAACTATTCATATTTTTTAATAATGTTGCAATTGTTCACACTGTATTATTGCTGAGAGACAACTTCCTAGGTAGAAACTGCATTTCCCAAATTCCTGGTTATGCTCTTGTGATTAGTACTAGTCTATATAGTGATGTTTTTCATTTTAGGGACAGATTTTTTAAAAGCAGGTATGCATTATCCTTGGTCTCTATTTTCACTTCAGACACTAAAAGCAAAACATTTGACTGTTGGGTGTCCTCATAAATGATCTTGCATAAAATGTGTGAAATTTTAGATTTTTTCAATAGCAGCTAATTAATACCCTACCTAATACAGGAGACAAAAATACATTTTTATGGGAGGTAAATTCCTGGTAGTTTGCTAGTTTCTAATGAATTCATGATGGCATAACCAAAATAGTTATTCTTCATTTTAATTGACATGCAGTGTCAAAATCATGGATCACATGAGAAGATGGACTCATGGCTCATCTCAGACTTTCTCAGCTCTCTTCCTCTTCTAAAGACAAGGAATAGTTCATCTTGTTGCAAATCCTGCTAAAATTAATCTCAAAAGTCTCTTGAAATGTTTATATATATTCTTCCAGATATCTCTTCTCTAGTTCATTTGCTTAGTTAAAATTGCTCAAAGGTAAGAATTTTCCCCAAAACAAAAGTAGCACTTTCAAAAACAAGAACACCAAATTTCTCATTGTGTAATCTAACTAAAGAAATATCTTTTGACATATGGATAGATAGCTATAGATATAGTGTTAAGAATACTTAACATGAGATTTAACCTCTTAAATGTTTAAGTGTACAAAAGAATATTGTTAACTATAGGCACAATGTTGTACAGCAGATTTCTAGAACTTATTCATCTTATATATTTTTGAAGGATTATGTGAAAGGTGTCACACAGAAATTCTTTCTTGTTTACTATTTTTCTCTAAGTCAACAAATACATGAGAATATTTCTCTTAGACACAGAAAATTGATCTCTTAAGAGTATAGTATAGATCTTACTAATTTTCTAATTCCAGAGCATATGCTAATTTGGGGGTTTTGTTGTTTGCTTGGTTGGTTGGCTGGTTGGCTGGAGCAAAAACTTTTCATTCCCCAGACACATGGTGGATCTGCATATTTGGTATGTGGTTAGTATCATATGACTCATCTACATTAAATGCACTCATTCATCGATTTTTTTTAAATATAAAGATGTTATACAGTTAAACCTTCACCATTATAGCTGCAAAGGACATAGCCCATAGCCTAGCCAAAGTAATGGATCCAGGAATCACAAGGATTTCATTATCCTTATTGGTCTTGGGCCAACGCTGTTCCCTGTTTTGGCTTATATTATCAGTTGGGGACTCTGAGGGCTTTTAAGGAAATCTATAATCTTCCATAAGAAGAGTACTCTCAGACTGAAGCAAGAAGGGTGCATGGATACCTCAGTCTTCAAGACTAGAAATAGGAAAATATGATACTCTTAAATGTATAGACCCCACAATGTGTAGGGCATTAGACAAAGACTGAGAACTAATTTATTTGGAGGGGGGCGTGTTGTAGTTTTCATGCAACTCATCTGTTCAGCATGTTAGAAAACCACTTGGTGCAGAAGGAAAATATTCCATTTCTTTCAAACAAAGAGAAAACAAATGACAGTACTTAGAAACTGCTAATGGTGACAGGAAATATGCTCACCAACCTACTTCTCAGTTGCATATTTTAAAAGAAATGTTGTCCATACTACACTATACCTCCGTGCAAAGCTGGAAGCAAAAAAAAAAAAAATACATTACACTGCATCCATTAATAAATACTAAGTATGGGACAAACTCATCATTTAATATCTATCTTACATTCACATATGTACATATACACAAATACACATATACACACATGTATATATTATATATGTGGCAGAGTGTATATGAAACAACATGAGGCTGGGAGCAGTGGCTTGAGCACTTTGAGAGGCTGAGGTGGAAGGACCGATTGAGGCTAAGAGTTCAAAACCAGCCTGAGTAACATAGCAAGACCTCATCTTTACAAAAAGTTAAAAAACAAGCTAAGGATGCTCACACCCTGTAGTCCAGGCTACTCCAGGAGGCTGAGGCAGAAGGATCACTTGAGCCCAGGAGTTTTAGTTTTCAGTGAGCTA